>NC_134023.1:65221256-65522922 GCF_040712315.1 Castanea sativa | reverse complement strand
GCTTTCTGATTACTTATCAAAAAAAAAAAAAAAAATGTTTTTCATTGTTGTTGCTCTTGCTCATATGGTTTTTAAAATTTTTGTTAAGAACATATCATTTGAAGTGTTTATGTTAACTTCAATTCATTTGGTTTAATGTCTCCTGGGTGATTGAAACATTCTATTCTAAATCCCATAATAGCAAAAATGTCTTTACACATGTAACAAGGAAACCTTAAAATCTGCACACATTATATAATTAATGGAACATTTCAGTCCATTTTCTTGTTTCATAATTCATTTTATCTCTTGACCTTACTGAATAGGTTTTTTCAGTTATACACTTATTACGTCAAGATGGCAACATATACAATACGGATTTGTTCAAACAAACAATTTCATTTGTCATTGATCAAGAAACTATAAGGACAGATTATAATGTGGAATTTTGTCCTAACTAAGCCAGGTGACTCACTTTTCACAGGTTACAGGACAAATGAAACCAATATTATCTCTTAAAAATGTGAAGTTGATTAAATAACTGTCTTTTTTTTTTTCCCGATAATAACTGTCTACTTTTGGTTTCATTTAGGATGACTGTTGTGCTATAATATGCACCCTATCTCATGACTACTTTTATTTCCAATAGTCCAAGAATGCAGACATCACATGTTGGAGCAGATGATGCAACCAGTTGCTCTGACTTCATTATTACTAGCTCAGAGGAATTTCATTTGTTATTAGGGTCCTGCAATTCCCTCCCTGCTTTATAAGAACTGTGGATTACCAAAGATACAAAGTGTTACACGGGTTGAATTAGTTCCATTTATATACGTTCAACACCAAACCAAATTTGGTGATTGCTTATTAATAGGATGAGAAGATATCAATGGCAACAAATAAATAGGCTTTGCACCTGTATATATAGCCAGTCATGCTTAGGATACAAAGTGTTTGCTAGTTGTGGTGAGAGAGTGAGCTTTGGGTGTACTTGGGGCTTGGGTTTTGTGAGTGTTTTTGTGTCACTTTTGTAATCTTCTTATTTTTTTAGTGAAACTTTCTTTGGCGCTGCCCGTGGATGTAGGCCTAAGGCTGAACCACGTAAATCTGTGTGTTCTCTTTGTGATTGTTTCTCCTATTTTTCTACTTTTATTTCAAACAAACCCACTTTTTCTTTTGCTTCACTCATAACCAAAAAAAATAAAAATAAATCAAGGCTTCTGCTATCTCAACATAAAGTATAATACTAAGACAGGAATGGAACTTCAAAATTTAGTTTGGAATCTATGCACTAGAGATAAATGGAATTTAAGATGACAATGATTTATGGTAGGGGTGTCAATGTTTGACGCAAGTTGTGAACACGACACGGGTTTTTTTGGGTTAGGGTTGGGCCTTAATGAGTTTGGGTCATAAACGGGTCGACCCGAAAGTGACACGATAAGAAACGTGTCATAAGCGGGTCAACCCGTGTAACCCGCAATAGACACGTTTGACACGTTAATTTATTTGTGTCAACCTGAAATGATCCATTTAACACAACCCGTTTAACTCGTATAACAAATAAATATTCATTTTATTTTAGATTTGTCAAATACCTTTTATATCCAACATATATTTTAAATTTAAAAAGAAAAGTAATTACAAAAATTAACAAGAGATATAATTGAAAATTGAAACTTTACAAACCCTAGATCTCTAAACCCTACAAACCCTAAATCTCTAAACCTTCTTATAAATATTTTTTTTTTCAGTTATACTACTCTTCTCATGCCTAATTCTCAAACTCAAAGTGTCAACTCTCAAACCGGTTATTGCTCTCTCTTTCTCTCTCTGAAGTGTACGTACTTCTTTTGGAGTGTAAAGAACTTATTTCTAGATGAATGTTATATTTTTGTTGAGTTATATTATTTTGAATGTGGGTGGAAGACTTGAAGTGTATGCACTACTTTTGGGATGTAAAAAAAATTATTTCTAGATGGATATTATATTTAATATTATGCAAGTTGAAATGAGTTGTATTACATTCGTGTCAACCTAACACGACTCGTTTAGTCTGATTATAAAGAGTTATTCTCAGAAGCAGATGCCATAGGTTAAAACTTTCTTAAAAAGAAAGAAAAATCTTACAATGTTTGAATTTATAAAATTTGGTCCAGATAACGTTAATGACGGTGTAATATCTTAAAGGATCCCACTTACTACAAGTCGTGTTTCCTATAGTGTACCCCTTGGAGCCAATTACATATTGAATCTTAGCATTAGTTTTCTATTTGAGTTTCACTATGCACAGAAAAATTAGGATGAGAAGCTGAATGAATTAGTGTTTGTAGGAAAATACCATGACAATGAGTTGGGGGTTAAAGTAGCCCTTCAACTGCAGTTCAAAAAGAAAGGAGGCCTAAGGCCTGACATTCACGTAGTGTTTAGTATGCTTTTGATGCAAGTTGGAGGAATAAAACATATAGATTCCTTCTAGTGGCTATAACTTTCATGCTTTCTCTTTTGGTTTGGTTATTTGAATATGGCTATAAAACACAAAAGCCTAGTGATCTTGCTTTTGTTTTTGGAGAAAGAATTATAAAATATAAAAACTCTATGAGTAAATTCTTGATGATTTAAGATTGCTTTTTCTTTGCATGATTATACAAAGAAAATAAGGAAAAGTAATAATGGTAACTTAGGAGACTGAGAAGCCTGCCACACAAAACAAAAAAGTTTGTGGGGGTGGAGCATATATAATTTACCAAGTTTTACATAAACATACCTTTCTATCACAATTTTCTCAAATTACATTACTTCATTCATCTTAATTGCAAAATTGAATATGAATCCATGTTTTATCTCTGTTCTTTTATTTTTTTCTAAGCCAAGTTTCCCATTTGCAATTTAAGTGACAAGGAAAAAGAAGATATGCTGCATTCTAACAATTCCAACATAGGAAGCATACAATGAAATGGGTTGTCTTTGATGATTTTGAAAGCAGTCTGATGCATTTCTTTCTTTTTAATTTTTTTTAATTTAAAAAACACTAATTATTTGCACTAAAGAACCAATGTGATGTTAGAAATTTAAGATTTAAGGTGACGGATAAGTACCATTTAGCTTATAAAAAGGTTTAATTTCTTCAGCATCCCTCTTCACAAACATTTTTTTTTATAAGTTGCTTCCAGTTCAACATTTGCAGCTATGCCATCTTATTGACAACTTCAGATTTCTAGCCAAGAAAATAGGTAAAAACACATTTGAAAAGGATTCCTGACCATCCAGTGGTATTTATGACATTGTACATTACACTATCCTAATTATCAAACAACCCAATAGCTTCATATTATGGTAAAAAAAAAATGTAAGAGCTAAAGAGAAGCAAATATTCAGCATAAATGCAATTATAAAAAACAAAGACATTAACCTTCAAATGAGTAACAGTTACACACATAGATACGAATAAAATTCATTGAAAGATACTCAGATAAATTCAAATAAAATCATCACCATCAGCTTTTCATTTTTATTGAGATATTGTGAAGTATGATTTTAGATGACTGCTATCAGCCTTCCAATCCAAAATTAAGAGTAGTGGGTTTGTAGTCAATCACCATGCACTTCTCCACATGAGGCAGGAGCGCCTTTGCGTATTCAACATGAGCAGGATAAGCAATATACTCTGCAACACCCTCCATACTCTCAAAGGGGGATTCTAAGACATGAGTGAAACCTTGATTTTTGTTCCCAGCACTCACATCCTTGCCCCTGTTAATCACATAACATGACCAAAAATCATTTACCTAAATGAAGTCTCTTAAACCAGTGTTTCAGTCACCGAAGTCCACTAAGAAAAATTTCTTGGTGCTGAAGACTTTTCAGCATCATTTCACCAACAGAATGAATCAGCTTTTGGCTACAAATACTCAAAAACATATTATTCCCGTGATAAGCTAAAAAGCCATTTTAGAATTTGAAAGATGTGCACAAAAATTTCTGAGTCTTTCTTGTTTTTTAATTGGGGTATACAACAACAATATGAGAAGTCATTGGAACTCTTTCAGGAGATTCTTTATACTGTAGCATTCTTACAGTATTTTCCTTCCTTTCGAATGAAAATGCCAGTCTGATTCTTGCTTAAAAAGCATAAAGACTTTCAAAATGATTGGAAACAAATTCTCAATCCTAGAAATGACCAATACTAAGCACTAATTAGGACGTGCAAAGAAAGCTTTCACCTAAATGACCATTTACCTTTAGCAACAGATATGGAAAATGACTTGAATAGACTGGTAAAGGAGAGAGATTTAAAATAAAAAATAATCTGTAGTTTAAGATGTGTGTATACTAGATCATTTGACAAGGTAGTATATCAAATTTGGCTTCACTCTAAAACTGTTCTCTTTCTTCTGCTTTTTTTTTTTTTTTAACCCGAGTAAAAATGCTTCTGAACTAATTTAGATAGCGAATTTAAATCATGTATTGATAAAATGGAGGATTAAATATTTGAACATTGTTCCCCTAGGCTTTAATGTGGAAAATTTGGACAAAGAGGAATTCTAGGAACCTTGATGGGTTGTGCATCCTTGGCTTGAAATTATGTTCTCGTTTTTGAAATCTTTTTATGACTGGATGAAAATTTTAGGCAATTTGCAGTCTATGTTTTTCTTTGGTTTTTCTAGATCTTCTAAATTTGAGAATATAATTCTTTTGAGTAACTTCAATACACCCCATAAGTGTATGAGTTGTATATCTTTTGTATGTAAAAAAAAAAATTGGGAATATTTTTTAATAAGAAAAAAATTTTGAGGATTAAATTGAAACATTGTCAACTTCAAATATTCGGCATGAAACATTAATTCAATTGAAAAAAATCTTTAGTTTAGTTTCTACTTATTGCATTTTACCATTTAGCAACATAGCCAAACTTCGTTTTTGAATATTATAAATTGTGGTAAAAAGGTGTGGTCAGAATGAGAGAAGTCTGGTCAATTGGATTGGGCCTAAGGCCTTAATTTCATGCCCACAAAAATAAAAGCCTAACAATTGTTTACTGACACCTTTTATTGCCGTTTGGGCGTAAGAAACTAATGCACTCCAAGAGGTCAATGAGTACGACCCAAGACCAAGTGTTGATCAAAATTCAGACGCTTAAACTATAGATTTTTTGTCCAAACCCTTAAGGGATTTAATATTTGTATACATCATCGAGTAATAATGCTAATTATTGTTGCAAGCGCATTGATTTTTTTTTTTTTTTTTTGATTTAGATATATGTTTGATATTTATAGTACATCCATTGGATGGTTGATTCACAAGAATATTGTGGCCTCCAAGCATGATTCTCAGTTTGATGCTTTCTGCTCTATAACCATGTTAATTATAGAATTAGTAATCATGGGACAATATAATTATAATAATTTATTTACTTTTATAACTCATTATTCACTTCGGAGTATGCTTCACAATACTTTTATTCACTTTCTTATTATTCCTGAAACACTCAGGAAAAAGTGTCATTTACTGAAATTTTAAGGGAGGTTGCTGCAATTTGCACTTAAAAAGTTGTACTCTAGAATTGTTTTGTTACAATGAGTAATCATATATTTGGGAAGCACATTTTTTGTGCTATTTGCATCATCAAAATGGGAAAAGCATATAAACATCTTTCAATTACTTGTTAAATAATTTGAAGCAAATAGAAAAAAAGATGCAGGAAGTGAGACAAGAAAGAGAGAACATAAAGAATTATGCGCTTAGGCGTGATGGCCTACATCTACAGTGTAAGCCCAATGGGTAGCTATGACTATTTTATTTTGTTAAGTTTGTCTAAATTTTTATTTTTATGCAGTTAATATAATATATTTGTCATTGTTTTTATAAAAATATTTAAACTAAATGACTAAACTCAACTCATTGACTCTATATTAATTATTGACACACACAACCACACTCATTCATACGTAAAATAATTAACTACGTATTTACTTAACCAATCAAATGCTTGAATAATCACTAACTTTGCAAATTTTTTTTTGAATTTTTCTAATTTTATGACAAAAAGTTATTATAACATGATAACTATACACACTCACGTAACAAATCCTCTCTATTTCCTAATTATTAAATTATATAAAGTTATATTATATTTATATTCTACACACAAACATTCACGTACATGTCATTATTCACACAAATGACATTATAAAAAAAAAGTAATGCACACAATTAATATTAGACACACTCATATACATAATTAATAAAAAATTTATAATAAATAATGACACTTACAATTCACAAACACTTAAGAGTAAAAAATACTTGTAATAAGAGTGCATAAAATTTAAGTCAGAGTGTGCCAAAATATTTTTAAGAAAAATTTAATATATTAAATTAACAAAAAAAATATTAAATATATATAATTCTTTTCCTTTTTCTTTTTTTGAAGTCAGGGGTTCATTTGAACCCCCTGACCAAAGAGTAATGCCGCCCCTGTATGTATGTGTGTGTCTCATCATGGTTTTCAAAAGGGATTCAAACCACTTCTAGCATTAGACAACCCTTTCCCAATGGAGCTTTTTGAGAATCTTTTTGGTGAAAAATGAGCTTTTCCCAATTACCAATTTCAGGTACATGCACAGAAACTTTTACTTTCAATGATAATAATGATAGACAAATGCTACAAACCCAGGATTTGAACTTAGAGAGCCCGAACTAAAAGTGTCATTTCATACTAAAGTCATTTAAGTTTAGTGAAGAAAAAAAAGATATATTTTGATACCAATCAATTCTAATATATCCTTTTGAGTTATCACTATATATTATATTTAATATGAAAAACAAAAGAGATAAAAGGTAGGAAAAGGAAAATTGTGGAGAAGTGAATCCCACGTGTAGAGTAGATGGCCAAATGGTTAAAAGTAGATATAGGGAAAGTAAAAAAATCTCTGATACAAAGTCAAAGTCATAAGAAAAGCATGGTATTTAAGTTCTTAATTAATACTTGACTAACAATGTTTGGCAAATTGATGCGGGAGACACGGGGGATTTTTATTTTAATTTAGTCTTATTAATCTTTGCGTGTCAATTGTATTTTTTTTTGTTAGGTCTCCGTAATTTATTAGGCTATTAGTATTTTAATATTTAGAATTAAAGTTATTTTTATAATAAGACAATTAGAGTGTTTTGTGCCAATTAGAATTAGGGTTTAATTTTACCTATACTAGTTGCAAATCCACACAATGCATGTGGATAAATAATTATTTTGTAACTGTAATATAATGTATAATTTATTTTCTAAATTTTTTTGAAAAATAATTTGTTCTTCCTAAAAATTAAACATTAATTAGATCTTAAACTGATTCTTTTGTATGTTACCTTTTAAGTTTAGCTCAAAAATTCATTTTTTTCCGTAATTTTTGGGTTGAAAAGTATGAAATTTTATTATATTTGGGCAAAACTCTTTAGTTTTGAGTTAAAAAATACAAAAAAGACATTAGAAATTAGATATATGAGCCCTGAAGATGCAATAAAAAAGATAAATATTCAAAAGAGCTATTTGGTCCACTTTGGTTCTATTCAGTCAACTTTGGTCATTTTCGGTCCAGTTAGTCCATTTGGTACTATTCTATCCACTTCAATCCTATTCAGTCAACATTGGTTCTATTCAGTCCATTCTATCTACTTTGGTTTACTTTAGTCCTATTTAGGCTATTCAGTCCACTATGGTCTTATTCAGCCCATTCTATCCACTTTGTTTCTATTCAGTGCACATTTGTCCTATTCAATCCATTATGTCCACTTTAGTCCTAATCTGTTCTGTTTGGTCTTACTTGGTCCTCTTTGTTCCTATTCTGTCTATTACATCCACTTTGGTCCTAATCTATCCATTCGTACTTATTCAGTCAACTTCAGTCCTATTTGGTCCATTTTGGTCCAATTTAGTCCTTTTGGGTCCACTTTAGTTCATTTTTGTGCACTTACATATAGGGAAAATACATGTTAAGATCACTTTCAATTGAAAAGATGGAAAAAAATGAGTGGCTTTATTTTATTTTTTTCTAGAATGTATCTAGACTAATGCGACACATGTTATTTGGAGTTTTTAATACATTTAATGTAGGAGTTGTAATTTGTGTTAGCTGATTGTGTTTATGTCCGATCAAGATATAGGAATTTGAAGACATGGCTCAACATTAACTCAACTTATTTAAAAATCTTATCAAACCCCTTAACCCTAACACAACCCATTAATTAAACGGGTTGACAAGACACAATCTAAAATAGCATCTCTCTTCTTTTCTTTTGTTTTGGATAAAAGGGTTAGGAACTTTAGAGTTCAACAAATAATTTATCAATATTATTATATTAAAATTTTTTGGATTACTTGATTATATTCTTAGAATTCAAATTAATTTTAGAGAAAAATTACATTTATTTATAGTAGTCAGTTCATTTTAGGTTGGTTACAGATTAAATAGGTCAACATAGAATCAATTAACCCATTTAATAATCATATTAAGCGCATTGACCCATTTTTTATACTAAACACTAACCTGCAAAAAAATCATGTCATGTTCATGCTATATTAACGAATCGCGTTGAATATTACAAACAAAACTAATTTCTCAACCTTTTTTTTTTTAAAAAAAAAAAGATAAATTTCATTAACATATGTACTCTGAGATTTTGCCTATGTCAACCAGGTCCAAGACTTTTTAAAATTGGCCAATTTGATTTCTAAAGCCAACTTAGTCCCTAAACACTATTGAAAGAAAAAAAAAAAAAAAAAAAAAAAACTAACTTGCTTAACAATATTTAGGGATTAAGTTGGTTTTAGGGACCAAATTAGTTAGTTTTGAAAAACATTTGGACTTGGTTAGTGTGGGGGTAGAATGATTAAAACACGTGTTTGGGCTTTGGGCTTGATATTGGTGATGGAAGCCTGTCCGAGAAGATTCTGTGAGGCCCACGAGGTTGTCCTTGTTGGAGACGGAGATGGGCCTGTCCGAGGAGAATCATCTTCTCGGCTGAGTTCAGCGCAAATTGTCTGACATGTCATGGTGTATAGGGAGAGGATTCTGGAATGTTTGGTGGGTAAAGATATGTTCCATATGGATACAGGGAGGAAGAACATGAGAGAAATATCAAGGGAAAAGGCTACTACCACCGCATTAAAGGCCCTATACCTACCTCTCTAGCCGCATTAATGGGGAAATGACGCCTGAACAATATCAATCAGCCTTACAGCTAATATTTGAGGACTTACAGAGGGCGGTGGAAAAGGAAGGATCTGGGTCGTTGATATGTGCTACACGTGGAAGGTGAAGGGGAGAGAAATAGTGATATAAAAGAAGGAAGGAAGCGTTAGAAAGAGGGGGGGGGGGGGGGAAGAAAAAAAGAGGGAATGCCCATCTTCTTCAAGTGTAATTTACTAGTCAAGGAAAGAAAAGCAATATAAGACTTCCTCGGCTTACGTTTGAGGAGGATTTCACATTGTTTTTAGCCCTTGATTTTGTATGTAGTGGCGATCTAGCCTTCCATTTGTCGTCCAATATTCATAAAGCCTAAGTTTCAAACCCACACTCTATAAATTTTATTGTACGAGGCCTTTTGGGCCTAAGTCTATCTAGTGAGTGGGCCGGGTACAATTGTGCTCCTACAGTTAGCATTAACCCAAATATCAGGATATGTTAATGAAATTTACCCTTGAAAAAAATTATCTATTATGTTTATGTTGTAGGTACATCAACAATATAGTGTATATCAATATATGATCTTTTATAATAAAATTTGATAATACTTCTAGTTTTTCCCAAAATAATGCTAGAAAGAATAAAAGAGGATCACACTTTTCTTCGGTGTTTAAATTGCTATTAATGCAAGATGGGAAATAAAACATTGTGTATTTGGCAAACTGTATAACTATTTTAATTTAAATCTAAACCAATTCTTAAAAAATGTATTTTAATTTTTACTAAGTTTTTATTTATACTCAGCTTGTTTAAACCAGCAAAATTTGGTAAATAGTACGATTTCTGGAAAAATATCAGTGAGTGGCATGCGGCTCAAAGTAATTAGTTAGTTGGACTGATTTTGGAACTCGAGTTTGCTAAACTTGAGTTCCACATCAGTTTTTTTTTTTTTAAAAATTTTAATTCCACATCAGATTGCTGTTAGTCAGACCTTGAGTATAGCAAAATCAATTTTAAGGTGGAACTCGAGTTTGCAATCTGTTAGTCAGACCTTGAGTATAGCAAAATCAATTTTAAGGTGGAACTCGAGTTTAGCAAACTCGAGTTCCAAAATCAGTCCAACTAACTAATTACTTTGAGCCGCATGCCACTCATTGATATTTTTCCAGAAATCGTACT
The DNA here is from genome assembly GCF_040712315.1 of Castanea sativa. Taxonomy (NCBI): domain Eukaryota; kingdom Viridiplantae; phylum Streptophyta; class Magnoliopsida; order Fagales; family Fagaceae; genus Castanea; species Castanea sativa. The sequence goes on along the minus strand of NC_134023.1, from coordinate 65,512,585 downwards.
ATTTACCAAATTTTGCCAAACTAAACCACAAGATATCACTTTTTATAAAACTGTTTTATGAGCAAATTAATATAATATATCAAGAATTAGTTCTATATTTTAAGATTCATGCCAAACTGAATAAAAATTTAATGTCTATTATACAATATACACAGCCAACCTAATTTTGTGTGTTTTTTTTTCCTTAATTCAATTGTTAAGGGTTTGTGAATTTTGTGAATTTTTATTTATTTGTTTAGAGAATGAGGAAGGGAGTTTTGAACTATGAAAATTTATGTTTGAAAATACTAAGAGCCGCTAGACTCTTGTCTAATATTGTGTTTGTGAATTTTCTCTTAGCTTTCTTATCATTAACTAGTCATTTAGGTCAATGAGATATGTTGAGTACTTGAGTTGATACAAGTGGGAGGAATAAGACGTTAAGGTTATGTTTGGTAACACTTTTTGTTTTCTATTTTCAAAAATTTGTTTTTAGGAATATAAAGAAAAAACAATTTTCTTGTATTTTTGAAATCAAAACATGTTTGGTTAGTTAAAATTAAAAAAATAGTTTTTTGAAGAAAAAAATAGAAAATACTAAAATATTTTGTTACCAAGATTTGAATTCTAATGCTAACTCATTAAATGAAACAGATTTATTAAATTAAATGCGTACTTTCATTGACTTTTGAAAACTAGAAACTGAAAACAGCCTTTTGCATGTTTTCAGTTTCCTTCACAAATTGAGTTTTGATAATAGTTTTTGTTTTCTGTCTATTTTGGGTTGCCAAACAATTTTTTTAGTTTCAAAAATAGAAAATTATTTTTGAAAACAGAAAATAAGGAAAAAAATAGTTACCAAATATTCCCTAAGTGTGTTAATAATTTCCTTCTTTCTCTTGATAAAGTTGATGTCAATCTCTCAAGCTTCTTTCACAATTCATGGCTACATTTTTACTGATGCGTCATGTCATGACCATGTCAATAAAAATCCCATATGCCACTCTTAATATTTGTACTCCACCAATATGCGATGCATTTTATTTTATTTTTTCATTTTAAACTTTGATTACTTTAAAAAAATGACATGTGATTGTGATTGGTAAAGTATAAAGTGGAACACTTAGAATAGGGTAAATGTTTTCCATCCTTTATGTCTTGATTATTTGAAGGTAGCTTTTATAATAGTTCGTATTAAATACAATATCTCTACTTCTTTAGAGTATTTGGGGTAATAAAATAAGTCTCTTTTTTTTTTTTTTTTTTTGAATAAAAGGATCAGGAACTTTAGAGTTTCAACGAAGAATTTATTAACATGATAATTTATTTTTTTAATTACTTAATTGGTTGTATTTATTGTAAGTGCACAATTGCACCTGGCCCCTAGAACAGTTACGGGCTCAGGCCTAATGAGCCTTAAACAATATGAATTTGTAGAGTGTGTGCTTGAAACCCAGGTTAGAAGTGTTTGAGGATTAAAATGACAAGCCAAAGATTGCAAACACTTGAAAACAACAAGGAATATTGTAAGTTAACCTGCTCGGACGTAAGCCGAGAGCTGTTCTTATATTATCTCTTTCTCTTTTTTCTTTTCCTTTTAGACTACAAAAAAAAAAGTCAGTCCCCTATTCCTGTTCTAGGTTGCTCCTTAAATACTCCTCTTTTTGATACTTTGTACACGTGTTGCCCCAACTCCCCCTTAGCCTAGATATTTCTTTTCTCAGTGCCTTTGAATAGTAACCAGAAGTTTCCCTTCCACTGTTCAGGTGTCACTTCCCCATTAATGCGGCCAGGGTGGTAGGTGCAGGGTCTTTAATGTGGAGGTGGCAGCCTTTATCTTTGGTATTTCTCTAACATCGGTGCTTCTAGGACATTCAAGGGTTCACCGTCTTTAACCATTAGTCTTGACCGTGTCATTCCCTAACCTTTGCTATGAAGTCCCGGGTTCTCCGGTGTCCGTCCGAGGGGAAAATCACCCTCGGCTGGATCCTCGGATCCTCGGCGTATGGGCCGACCAGTAGTACTGACAAGTTCTAAACCCAAGAGCAGGTCGGCCTTCCTTAGCATGGCCCAACGGCCCATATTCCCATCAGGGTCTTTTTACTCCCCACAATAGCCCCTCAAAACTCTAATTTTCAACGTCCAAGGAGAAAAATAGGGTTTTGATCTGACGAGAACTTACTCCACACACTTTGTGAATGATTGCACTTGTGGAAATCGTTTCGCGTCCCAGAAGATGCCACTTGGCGGTTTTATTTTCAAAAACGCGCGCATTTATTGCTGTAAGCTACACTTTGTTCCCTACGTTCAACGGCGAGATGGCTATCCAACGGTCCTTGTTACTCCACGAAAATTTGGGCGGGACGAATATAATTTTGAGGCCGCTTTTCCGCACATCGTGACGCTTCGGGAACCTGCGCCTTCATTTAATTCCCCAGGGGCTAATCCCATTAAAACATCAGCAATCATACTTTACCTGCAGAAAATCGTGGAAATTTGCACACCTTCAACTTTGTAAGTTCTTGCTCTCTCTATTCTTAACCTTTTCTCCTCGGACATAGTCCTCGGCCGTCCTCGCAGATATTCTCCCCTTTAGAGTTTAGCCTTTCGTTCTTTTCTTATGGGTAGGTTTAAGTGTCTAGTTGATACCGCCGCTGGAATGGAAGGCTTCAGAGCCAAGTATCACATTCCCGACGATGTAGGGTTAAAATATTGCCCGACAGAAGCCGTGGCCGGTTCTAGAAAAGAGGGAGAGGTTATCATCCCAATGATAGCCTTTATAGAGGGTGGGATGACCCTCCCAATGAGACCTGTAACTAGGGAGTACCTTCGCAACCACCGGTTGTGTCCCGATCAGTGCCTTCCAAACGTTTTTAGAATTTTGGGTAGTGTCGATACTCTAAACGAGCAAATGGGTCTAAACCTCACCTGGCACGACGTCGTCTTTCTGTACGAGTCCCATAAACTTTCCAATGTAGGTTACTACATTAAATCTCGCTCCAGTGTCGTTAGGCTAATCTCCTGTCTGCCCAAATCCAACAAAGGCATGAAGGACGACTACCTGATCGTCTCTGAGAACTGGCACGACGGCCCCCACTGCCCAGTTGAGTGGGGAGATCCAGGTGCGACACCTTAGGATTAACCTCCCCATCTCACAACTTCCTTTAATACTCACAAACATGCGCACTAACATGTATTTATATTTGTTTAACTTTATCACTTGCTGTGTGAATCTAACCATGTTGTTTAATTTCACGTCTTTCTTTGCAGATAAGCAACACGTGCGTCCACGCTTGAGCCACTGCAGCGTTGCCGATCTAAACCGAGTGCTTCGCTTCGAGGTGTTTGTCAGCGAGGACTTACAACTTAGAGCTGCTCATTTGATTCTGGGGTACACTCCCATCTCTTCGGACTTCCAGGAGATAGAAAACGTCATAATCACGGGTGACCGAAGACGAAGGAGAATAAACGTAGCCCGGCCCAACTTTTTGGACGACTGCGATCTCCCTGACGTCCCTCACACCGTTTTGTACAACCAGCCCATAGCGGCAGTTCCCCTCGCCGTACATTCTCAGGGCATTGCCATCCCGGAGGAGCGAGTGTCCTCTTCCAACACTTTGGACGAGGAGATAGAACAATTTCAGTTCGAGGGCTCTCCACGACCTCGCGGAAACCCATTTGTTATCCTCTCCGACGAGGAGGAAGAAGAAGAAGCCGAGGCCTCAGGGATTGCAGGTCTAGTGATAGCGCGTCCAGACAATAGTTCAATCGAAGAAGAAATGGACATGCTTAAGGATCTCATGTCCGACAGAGGTGCCCGGGTGGCAAAGAAGGGTGCGAGGGGGTCCCAAGCTCATCCTGCCTTGCCACCACCTCCTCCTCCTCCAGCCGACACTAAGCCTCCCACCGACGATCCTAAGAAGAAGAGAAAGGTGGACGCCGAGGTGGCTGGTGGGGAGAAGGCAAAGAAAATAAAGCTGCAACCGTCGCTGGCCCAGCAGCAGAAGCCAGACAAAGGCAAAGGGCGCGCCCGCTCGGTTGAGAGTGGGGAGATCAGAGAAGTGGCTGAGGTGCGACGAGCGCCAGCCGTCTGGTCTCCTGACTTGAGACTGGACGGCGCCCCTATTCCCTGCCACTCTAACATTAGAGCAGTGCAACAAGGCCACACCCACCACGTGGCCGAGGTGGTGGAGCGATCTCTTCTGCTTCCCAAGGACATGGAGTCTTTGGAGAAGATGGGTTATCCGCAACTATTCCTCTCGTTAAAAAGGGGTTTAGCTCTGGTAAACTCTAATCGCACACTATTGTTTTCAACATTTACTTATAAGCATTTCATTGCCTTTAACCTCCTTAACCCTTTTTCAGTCCATCCAAGAAGTTTTTGCGGCCGAGAAGTTTGTGGAGGACTCTCGAAGGCGTGATGGGATGGAGCAGGAGTTGAGACAAGAAGCAGAAAAGTCTCTGGGCCAGGCCCTGGCAGAGAAAGGAAGGCTCACTTCACAGCTGGCCGATCTGAAGAGAGAGAGAGACGGCGACAAGGCCAGCTTGAAGACAATGGAGAGTCAGGTGGAGGCGCATCGTAAGCTCCTCCGTCAAAAGGAGGACGAGCTTGCCCAAATCCAACAGGCATGCTCCGATCTTGAAAAAGAGCTTGCGCTGGCTAAAGAGGAAGCTCACGCCCACAAGCACGCCATGGAGGCCGCGAAGAAGGCCAGTTATCAGGAAGGGGTCACCAAAACCCAAGAGGAGCTGATAGAAGCTTTCGCGGCCTTGTGCCGTGAATACTATCAGCAAGTCTGGGGGGAGGCCATGAATATGGCAGGGGTTCCTTAAGTTTCTGAACTGAGGAAGCCCGAAAATATTTGGCTTCCTCTAGACATTCAAGAAATTGAAGACCCTCCTGCCCCTGCCTCTCCTACTTTTCCTCTGGTGGTTCAAGAGCTTGTTCCTACTCCTACAGAACCTGAAGGTTCCCATAAAGAGGAGGACAAGCGTGATGATGCCGAGAAGGAGGAGACCCCAAGCCTGGAGCCCCTCATGCCTTCAACAAACAAAGGGAAACAAGCCTTATCAACCTTTGAAATGGATTTGAAGAGTACTGAGGATGGCAGCAGCTCCCATCAAGCTCCCATTCCCTAGCTTAGGGCCCAGTCTCGGAATTTTTTTTTTTTATATTTCTCTTCTTTGTATATGCTTAATGAAAAACATTTTATTCGGCCTTCATTATCACTGCCTTTACTTTACTTTATTTTCTTTATGTTTGCCATGAAAGTTTGTAATAACAAGTAGTTACAGGGAATGTCAATCCACCATGCAAACCATCATGACTTCAAAAATTATCGTATAACTTTAGATATTAAAGAGTGTCACCGTGCCAATAACTCACATAAAGATCAAAGTTTTATAATCTGAACAGATTTGATACTAAAAAATAAAGAATCGAAGATCCAATTTTAACAAATGAAGAAGTAATAATTTCCTTAACATGTGTGATAAGGGCAAGGACACCAACAAGATTTGTGATTCGAGGACTGTACTTGGACAAGTTCTTGTTTGGTTATTGATAGTCATAACTTCAAACGTTAAATTTCCCAAAGTAGGAGGTCCGAGGACCCGACATAACTGAGGTTCTGTTTAACAAATGACAAGATATCAATTTCCACAAGGTTTGTGGTCCGAGGACTGCACTTAACCAAATTTCTGTTTGATTCTTAAAGATAGTAGCTTCAAATGTTAATTTTCCTAAAGTAGGAGGTCTGAGGACCCGGCATAACTAAGGTTCTGTTTAACAAATGACAAGATATCAATTTCCACAAGGTTTGTGGTCCGAGGACTGCACTTAACGAAGTTTCTGTTTGATTCTTAAAGATAGTAGCTTCAAATGTTAATTTTCCTAAAGTAGGAGGTCTGAGGACCCGGCATAACTAAGGTTCTGTTTAACAAATGACAAGATATCAATTTCCACAAGGTTTGTGGTCCGAGGACTGCACTTAACCAAGTTTCTGTTTGATTCTTAAAGATAGTAACTTCAAATGTTAAAGATACTCATAACTTTAAAATGTTCACTGACAAAAGCACATTTTATTAATAATAATACCTTCTAAGATTGTTTACATTCCACGGGCGTGGTACAATTTTTTCATCTAGGTCAGCTAGCTGATATGACCCTATGCCTGCCACTGAAACAATACGATAGGGGCCTTCCCAGTTGGGTCCGAGCTTACCCCAAGCTGGGTTCTTAGAGGCGCCCACAACTTTTCTTAGTACGAGATCACTAGGTGCAAGTGGCCTTAGCTTCACGTGGGCATCATATCTCCGATTTAGCTTCTGTTGATAATAAGCCATTTGGACCATAGCTGCCTCGCGTCGCTCCTCAAGCAAATCCAGGCCTTTCTCCAGGAGTCCCGCATTATTATCTAGATTAAAAGAGCTCGTCTTTAGGGTAGGAAAACCAGATTCCAGAGGTATCACCGCCTCGGCTCCATAAGTCATAGAGAATGGCGTTTCTCCAGTGGACCTGCGTGGTGTGGTCCGATACGTCCACAGAATATGAGGGAGCTCTTCTACCCATCTGCCTTTCGCATCGTCCAACCTTTTCTTCAGCCCACTGACAATGACCTTGTTAACAGCCTCGGCTTGCCCATTTCCTTGAGGATAAGCTGGGGTGGAATATCTATTTATGATACCCATATCACCACAATACTTCCTAAAAGCCTTACTGTCGAACTGAACACCATTTTCTGAGATGAGTGTGTGTGGTATACCGAATCTAGTGACGATGTTTTTCCAGACAAACTTCTTGGAGTCAACATCTCTAATATTTGCTAAGGGCTCGGCCTCAACCCACTTAGTGAAATAGTCTGTTCCCACGAGAAGTCATCTTTTGTTACCTGTTGCCCTCAGAAATGGCTCAACTATGTCTAGTCCCCACTGTACGAAGGGCCAAGGACTGGAAAGGGGGTTAAGAACTCCTCCAGGTTAATGAATATTAGGGGCGAACCTCTGACACTGATCACATTTCCTGGCATAATCTTGAGCCTCCCTTTGCATATTGGGCCACTAATAACCCTGAGTCAGAGCTCTGTGGGCTAAGGATCTTCCCCCAGTGTGGCTGCCACAAATCCCTTCATGCAGTTCTTCTAGAAGCCCTTCCATTGAGTCAGGGTGTACACACAACAAGTACGGTCCTGAAAAGAATCGTTTGTACAGTTTCTGGTCCTCGGACAACCAGAAACGTGGCGCCTTTCGGCGTATCTTATCTGCTTCAGATTTGTCCTCAGGAAGGACATCATTCCTAAGAAAAGATATGACCGGATCGATCCAACTGGGTCCTGGCCTTATTAGATGGATACGAGGCGCACTAGCAATGACAAGAGAGGGTTCTAGCAAATCCTTAATGAGGATAACCCTAAGTAAACCTTGAGCCGAGGACGTTGCCAGCGTGGCTAAGGAGTCTGCATGGGTGTTTCCGCTCCGAGAGATATGAGTTAAGGCGAAGGAGTCAAATTCAGTTTTCTGGCGCTTGATCTGGGCCAAATATTCCTGCATCCTTGAATCTCTAGCCTCCATGGTCCCTGTGACCTGGCCGACCACCAGTTGAGAGTCCGAGAAGACATGGATTTCCTTTCCACCCATGCTATGCACCATTTTCATGCCTACCAAGACCGCTTCGTATTCGACCTCATTATTAGTGGCCGAAAATGCCAATCTCAAAGACTTTTCGAAAACGATTCCCTCGGGGGACATCAGGACAAGTCCAACACCTGACCCTCTCTGATTGGCTGCCCCATCCACATACACTTCCCAAATCGGAGATACTGCAGCTGTGATCACACCAACTGATTTTTCACCCATGTAGGCCTCTTTTAGAGTTTCTTCCAGCAATGGTTCGACAAATTCCGCCACCAAGTCAGCGAGGACCTGGCCCTTCACCGAGGTGCGAGGCTTGTATTTAACATCAAAAGCCCCCAGGATGGTCCCCCACTTTGCTATCCTTCCCGAGTAGTCGGCGCTACGCAGCACTGCCTTGAGGGGCAATTGGGTCAAAACAACCACTGTGTGGGACTGAAAATAATGGGGAAGCTTTCGCGTGGCATGAACCACGGCCAGGAGCGCTTTCTCTAAGGGTTGATAACGCACCTCGGCATCACCTAAAGACTTACTAACGTAATATACCGGTCTTTGCACCTCGTTATCATCTCTTATCAGGACCAGGCTGACCGCATGGACGGCCACTGCCAGATAAGCAAACAAAATCTCATGTGCCTCCGGACGAGACAAAATGGGTGGCCGAGAAAGATATTGCTTGAGCTGTTGAAAAGCTAACTCACAGTCCTCGGTCCATTGAAACCCTTTCCACTTATTCAACAGTTGGAAGAAAGGACGACACCGGTCAGCTGACCGAGATATGAACCTATTCAAGGCGACGATCATTCCCGTTAACTTTTGAATTTCTTTTGGGTTCCGAGGAGGCTGCAAGTCCTGAATAGCCTTGACCTGCACCGGATTTACCTCTATGCCTCTATGAGTAATCATGTATCCCAAGAACTTTCCAGACCCCACGCTGAAAGAACACTTTGAGGCGTTGAGGCGCAACTTATACTTTCTCAGTATCCGAAAAGTGTCGGCCAAATCTTTCACGTGTGAGGGTATTTTTTTGCTTTTCACCACCATATCGTCCACATATACTTCAATGGTTTTCCCCATTTGCTGTTTGAACATTCTGGTCATCTTTCTTTGGTAGGTAGCCCCAGCGTTCTTCAAGCCGAATGGCATGACCTTATAATGATAATTCTCCGTCGGTGTAATGAAGGCAGTCTTCTCCTGATCCTCTAATGCCAAGGGAATCTGGTGGTAACCCTGGAAGGCGTCCAAAAAACTCATCCGAGGATGTCCGACAGTGGCATCCACCAGTTGATCAATACGCGGCATTGGGAACGAATCTTTAGGACAGGCCTTGTTCAGATCAGTAAAGTCCACACATACCCTCCACGTTCCATTTTTCTTTTTAACAACAACAGTATGAGCCAATCATTCGGGGTAGAAAACTTCTTTGATAGCCCCCGCCCTTTTGAGTTTAAGATTTTTTCCTTTTCTTTTCTGGAGAAACAAGAATCTAGGGTTAAATCTAACAAGACGTTGACAGATCTAATCAGATTAAGACCAAATTCAGCAAAATCTTAGCCAGATTCGGCCAAATCTTCTGCCTTTATCACACACGTGATGAACCTGACATTTGCTCTGGTGGAGGACCCACCTTTAATTTGACATGTACCATTGGATTCATTGTATATTGGTGATTTGTTCTGTCTATTGGCTGGCCAACTGTACCGTAACAACGACCTAGACTTTAGCTTCAATAATGCAAGGGGAACACCTTGCTCCACACCACACGTTTTTTTCTTTGCAGTGGGCCAATTACTACCATGATGCTTCTTGTTATTTTCCTATGCCTGATAATGATTCTTCCAAGAAAATATAAAGGAAAACTAATAATGTTAACACTTCCACTTTAAAACTTGATTCTTCTTCACAGCACTATTACCTTCACTAACATTAGAGCACTTCAAGCCCATCCTCTAGCTTTCGTCTCGATCTTCTAATTTCCTTTTCCACGTTACAAAGAAATGGCCGAAGGAATGCTCCTTGCCGTTGCACAAAAAATCACTGAAGATTTGGGCTCTTGGGCTTTCAAAGAGGTCGCATCGCTTTGGAATGTCGAAGCTGAGCTTGAAAACATCAAGAACACCGTTTCCACTATTCAAGCTGTACTTCGGGATGCAGCAGAGCAGCAGACTCATAGCCATCAAGTCAAGGACTGGCTCGAAAAGCTCAAGGACGCAGTTTATGAAGCAGATGACTTGTTCGGTGAGTTCTACAATGAAGCTTTACGACAAGGAGGGATGAGTGGGAATATTACTAAAAAGGTACGCAATTTCCTTTCAACTTCAAACCCACTTGTTTTACGTCAAGAGATGAGTGGTAAAATAAATGCGATGAAGCAGAAACTAAATGCAATAGCGGAAGATAGAAAACTGTTTCACTTGAAAGAATACCATGTAGAGCCACCTGTGAGTATGGATAGGGAAGAGACTCACTCATTTGTACTTGATGAAAAAGTTATTGGGAGAGAAGATGATAAAGAGGCCATCATAAAACTGTTATTGGAGCCTAATGATGAAGAGAATGTTTCAATTATTTCTATAGTGGGGATTGGCGGGTTAGGGAAAACCACACTTGCTCAATTTGTATACAATGACAAGAACATCAAAGAACATTTTGAACTAAAAATGTGGATATGTATCTCTGATGTCTTTGATGTAAAAATGATTATTCAAAAAATAATATCAACTACTGGTATGGAACCTGTAGACCATAGCATGGATAAATTACAAGATCAACTTCGTAAAATAATTAATCAAAAGAAGTACTTACTTGTCTTGGATGATGTCTGGAATGAGGATCCTCACCGATGGGAAATTTTGAAAGACCTTTTAGTGGGTGGTGCTAAGGGAAGTAAAATTGTAATAACTACGCGTGCGAGATTGGTAGCAGAGATTACATGCTCAGTTTCAATATACACTCTTAAAGGTCTCAATGAAAAACAATCTTGGTTGTTATTCAAGCAAATAGCATTTAGAAAAGAGCGAGGGCAAGGGACCAATAATCCTAGACTAGAAGAAATTGGCAGGGAAATTGTGCACAAATGTCAAGGGGTACCCCTTGCCATAAAGTCTATAGGAAATGTATTGCGCTTGGAAAAAACGGAGCATAAATGGTTATATGTCCAGAATAATATACTAGAAATTGCAACCCAACAAAAAAATGACATTTTTCCAATTTTAAAGTTGAGTTATGATCATCTTCCATCGCATTTAAAAAGTTGTTTTGCCTTTTGTTCCTTGTTTCCTAAAGATTATGAGATCGATAAGGTGACACTCATACAACTATGGATAGCGCAAGGTTTTATCCGACCATCAGACAAAAACCAAGAATTAGAAGATGTTGCAGATGAGTACTTCAAGGATTTGCTTTGGAGGTCCTTCTTTGAAGAAGTGAATGTATTTGGAAAATTAAAATACAAGATGCATGATTTAATTCATGATCTTGCACAATCAGTTGCAGGGGCAGAGTGCACAATAATTACTTTGGATGGAAACAATTTTGATGAAAAAGCTCGTCATGTGTCACTTCTATATATTGACTCATCTTTTATTGAAACTTCAGGTTTGCTAGTTAGAGCAGAGAAGTTACGTACATTTCTTCTAACACTTGAAAGTGGGAGACTAGACGAATCAAGGTTGAATAAACTTATTTTGAGTTGCAGAAGATTGCGTGCATTGGGTTTATGTGGAGTGGATATTGAGAGAGTGCCAGATTCTATTGAAAAGTTAATACATCTTACTTACCTTGATTTTTCTGGAAATCATGTAATTGAAACTCTCCCTAATGCTATTTGTAGACTTTGGAAATTGCAAACACTAAAAGTCAATGGTTGTTGGAAGCTTAAAGAATTACCTAGAGACATTAGATTTTTGGTTGGCCTCAGGCATCTTGAGAATAGCGATTGTGAGCATTTGAGTCATATGCCTGACGGATTAGGGCAAATGACATGCCTTCAAACGTTATCATCATTTGTTGTGAGAGACAACCAAGCTTCTACCTCTGGGCCCATTAGTAGTGGGCTAGACGAATTGAATTCGCTAAACTCCCTGAGAGGAGAACTACAGATCTCAAATTTGAGATATTTGGAAGATGTTTATTCAGAACCCAGTGCTGCCAATTTAAGGACAAAACAATATCTTGAACGGTTGACATTATTATGGCATGCAAATGATTTTCATTTTTGTTCTGACGAGGACAACGATAGTGATGAGAAGTTATTAGAAGGCCTCCAACCACACCAAAACCTTAAATTTTTGTCTGTGAGAGAATATGGGGGTGTGAGAGTTTCAAGTTGGCTTTCTTTGCTCACAAATCTTGTTGATTTATCTATAACTGGTTGTAAGAGATGTCAACAACTTCCACGATTGTCTCAACTCCACTCTCTGGAACGTCTATGCCTTCAGAGAATGGAAGTTTTGGAGTACATATCAGATGGTGATATAAATAAGGAGGTTCCTACTTCATCCTTCTTCCCATCGCTAAAGTCAATTTATATTGTCGACTGCCCTAATCTGAAGGGATGGTGGAGGAGCACATCAACAACAGATCACCAACAACATCCGCATCACCAGTCACTGCCTTCATTCCATCATCTTTCTGTTTTAAATATTCACTTTTGCCCTAATCTAACTTCCCTGCCTCCATTTCCGTATCTTGAAGAAAGTCTATTTTTGAATGAAGTCAGTTTGAAAGCTTTACAACCGACAATAGCGATGACTTCTTCGCTTCCTTCTTCCTCCTCTTTCCTGTCCTCTCCTTTCTCCAAATTAAAGTCTCTGAGTTTAAGTTCTATAAAGGATACAGAGGCTCTTCCAGATGATTGGATGTCAAACCTGAGTTCTCTCAAGCAACTAGATATACGAGGAGGCCCTAAGCTGAAATCTCTATCTCTAGCAGTGCCCCATCTCACCTCACTCGAGAGCTTGGTGATTCGTGACTGTGAGCTGTTTGATTCGATTAGTGACATGGGTGATGATGGCACCGAATGGCAGCATCTTAAATGCCTCAGATCTCTGCGTTACAGAAGCGTTCCAAATTTGAAATCTATTCCTTCCGGGCTTCAACACGTTACTGCGCTGCGAAAGCTTGAGATTTCTGATTGTCCCAATTTGACGATTTTCCCAGAGCTCACCTCAGTTGTGTACCTTGAAATTTCATTCAGCCCCTACCTAACATCAATTCCCGATGGGATTAGTAATCTCACGTCCCTTGAAGAACTTCACATTTCCTATTGTCAAAATCTCATATCACTTCCTGATGAGTTGGTTTCTCTCAAGTCTTTACAAAAGCTATCAATTGCATATTGTCCTGACTTAGCGAAAAGATGTGAAAAGGAAATTGGGGAAGACTGGTTCAAAATCGCTCACGTCCCTGTTTTGAAAATTTCGAATCGGTGATTTTATATGCTGAAAAAATTTAGAACCAGTCCATTTTTCAGTCAATTCCTCTTGGGCTACCTCAAGAACACTAGCCCTCTCAGCCTCGACCGTGCCACTTGCAACATAACCTCTGGTATGTCTTCTGCAATAGCTGAGCTTGGTAGCTCTTCACTTTTTACTTTTTTTTTTTTCATTTCTTAATAATCTTATATAATTTATGTATGGTTGCTGAGAAAACATAGTAAATTTTTGGGAATTTTATTCTTTATATTTTGTTGATTTCCAAAAAATAAAGAAATTTTTTATTATCTTTTTTTTTTTTTTTTTGTGGATTTCCAAAATATTAGAACAATAAATATACTCAACCATGGTATATAATTGTATTGGGTTCACTTTAGTGAAACTTTTTGGTTTTTCACATTTTCTAACAATGAAAAGTCCAAGATTGATTTGAAAGAAACCAAACTGTTGGACATTGTTTAAAAGTTTTGCTGTTGGTTTTTTTTTCAACAAGAAAGATTTGGCCAACCCCAATATCATCCATGAACAACTGCTCTTAACAGTTGTTCACTCTCTTCTTCTTTTTTTCTTTTTTGGAATGCAACTCTCTTTCTTAGTTTATTGGGTTTTAATTTAAGCCTTTTGCAAAAACTGATTTGTTATATTGATTCATGCAATGAGGAGCCAAGGATTCCATTGTTATATAATGGCCATACTAAGAGTTTTGTTAAGAAAGGTTAAAGTGTGATACTCTGTTTTGTTGTGAAGAAATTTTGCCTCAAAATTAAAGCTCTACGAGATTCGCATTGCATTTCTAGGATGCCAATATTGATGCACTGAAACAGAATTAATGATTTTTATTTTTCATTGTTATTGAAATATTGTTATCCTTTCTGTCATTGCATAATCCTGCTCCTTTGTAATCTGTTTACATGAATGGCCTTAAAATAAATATGCCTTTTGTTTATCAACAGATTTAATGGGATTAATCATCGATGAGTGTGGATCATCTAAGGAATTTGAAGATTTTTGTGGAAAATATGGCAAAGGATCTATTCCTTGGATACTTTGAGGATTTCGGAAACTGATCTAGCTCAGGTACTTGGTTAGAGTCACCAGTAATCAAAGGTTATTGAGTTATCTGAAGTAGTGTTCCAATGGGATCTCTGATTTTTGGCATTTAACACTATGGCGATTTTGAGTTAATTAATTTTCTTCCAAATAAAAGAAAAAAAGCTTAATAAATATCACAAAGTCACTAATGGGGAAGAGGGGATGGTCCACCTAAAAAAGTTCATGTCCTATAGCTGATAGGGCCTGAACTTGGTTCATCTTCTATGTTTCTAGATAAATGTAGATTAATTATGAATCCTAATCTTTTGTAGTGATTCAAATGCTACGTTCTTAACCCTTTTTCTTTGTTCTCTTTGTGTTTTTTGATGATCTCGTAGTTTATTTGATCTTAGATGGAAAACAAATTGGAAGCATGAAACAAAACTAGGGATAAATATCTGAGCCTATAGAGAACCTGTTGGGCAAGTGCAGCAAGTGAACAGCTCGGCTAATTATCTTGTTTTTGTGTTCCTTTTTCCTTCAAGGGGAAAAAAGGGGGGTGTGGGAGACGCGTAAATCCTTCCCTTGTTTCTTTGTTCTAAGCATCTGTACCTTGGTATAAATGATAAGACTGCACTTTTAGGTTTGCAGTGTTGATTTTAAATAAACAAATTGAAATTTGGCACTTGGAGATGTTGGAATAGATTTATGGTGAATAATCATTATTCATTAGGATGATCTAGTCCAACCCAACAATAAATCCCTAGTCCTAAAATTTTTGGGGTCGGCTATGTTATACTGGATTAATATTAAATGCATTTCAGAAATATGATCTGCTCCCAAACTTATCAGCAAAAAAAAAAAAGAAGACCCAAAGATATGATCTGCTCCAAAGTTTCTATAGGTCCATATATCTCTGTCAAAATTCAATCCTCTTGTTCCCCTTCAATTAAGAGCATAGTGATTTTTTTGATCATTTGATTCTGTGTGCAGAATATAGGCAGGCTTGGAATATAAAAACTGCAAACAGTTGGTTGTTTATCCAAAGAGAGTTGGTATTGCAATTATCAAGCCACAACTGAAAAATTAAGTGGTAAATCATTTAAGTTTCATATACGGTTATTTATTTATGTACTCGAACTTATGTTTCGTAGTATGGCATGGAAAAAGACCACAGCTTGGTGTTAACTCCCCTGTTTCTTTATATTCATGCATCTCCTTTCTAAGTTCCCTATGATTGTTAGATACTACTCTCTCTCTTTTCATTCCTCATTTTCGTTTTAGGTATGGTGATTTTCTCAGTTAGAGGAGTCTGTATGCCAGAGCTTTGAATACTTAAACAGACAAGATTTGAGTAGTTTATGTCTTCCAACCATACTAGTAAAAACGAATATGCAGCAACTAGCAAAAAATAAATTGGTAAGTATCTCAATTCTCATCTTTATTATATCTTACCACATAGATTAGGCTTAAAGGTTCACTTGTTGGAAATTTAATTCTAAGACGGTAAAAACACTTATTTTCCTCTCTTTTCCTTTTGTTTTTTTAATTTTTAATTTATTATTTGAATTTAATTTTGATAGGCTGGAATGGATGAAGATGATGGTTTGGTGGTAGCAATCCAATTACTACATAGTTATAGATATAGCTTAATATCTCATTCCTTGTGAAGCATTAGGTTATGTTCATGTCAAAATATTGGAAATGTTTACTCTTTCCTATGTACATAAGCAGGACTCAGAAAGCATCCCTTTGAAATGGGATGTAGAGTGGAGATAGGATTCAAACTTAAGAAAACATTTTGGTGCCATGATAAACTACCAGTTGTCCCAAAAGCTTAAACTGATAGGAAAAAAAAATTTCCTATGTTAACCATTATTGTAACAATTATAATGTAGAGTTTGTCCTGACAAAACCAGGTAACTCAACTTTTACAGGTTACATGACAAAAGCAACCAATATTTTCTCTTAAAGCTACGAAGTTGCTGCATCAACACTCAACAGTCAGTGCGGGGCTTGTGTTTTTGTGTAGTAGAGTGGGAAAAAAAGGTAAGATTAGATATTGATTAAAGTATTATGTCTACTTTTGGCTTTTTTTTAGGATGAACACTTTGACATAAGGGAAATTGTTGTTGCACACCATGGAGTGCACACTCCATACACACAACACTTTGGAAATCATGTGTTCAAAACACAATTTCTCACTTAAATTGTGAAATCATGTTTTGAATCCACGATTTCAGTTGACGTGGCATGCACACACAATATACACCGGTCTGAAGTTAGTTTGGATGCACTTGCAACAAAGGGAAATCAAATTACAAAATGATGTATGCAATCTTTTGCCGACTGGGAATGTCACCAACAGCAATCCTCTACTGTTGATTTTTGTCATTTCATGATGAACTGAACTGCATTCTAGTATTGCAATTCCCTGTTTCAAGGTCCTGTAAGTTAGATCATGAATATTTCACAGGTTGCTTTTGGTATTTTTGGGTAGATCCACTAGGATTATGTCTTGGTACTTGAATTAATGATGAGGAAGATTTGGCCAGTGAGCTCTAACTCAACGGGCACCTCTTCCCCTTATAAGTGCTAGGTGGAGGGATGGGTCTTGGGTTCAAGACCCATCAGGTGGGTGTGTAACTTACCAGTGAAAAATGTGATGAAGAAAATTTGGAAGCTCAATACATGGATGCCAATTTTTGTGATTCAATTTCCATTGCAAGGGAATTTTTTTTTGGATATACTTATTAGAATTCGGTAGTTTTTTTTTTTTTTTTTTAAATGCAATTCATAGCCACTTCTCCTGGCTGCATGTGAAAAAATTTCTATTTTGCGGTACTGTGTTCTGTCTACTTACCTTTCACCATTTAGCTTGCACCTATTGAACCAATTCCCTACCTGCCTTTGACATTCCAATGTCTCCGTAATAATAAAAGTCTCCAAACTATTTTTGCATTGTCTTTATAGTAGGTATATATCTATTTTTAATGCAAAATTTGTGTTTCTTTGCATTATTGAAATGAAAATAGCATATAAAAATTTCCCAATCACTTTCATTTTATTCATCCTTTAGAGTTTGGTCATATTATGACACTTTTTTTTTTTAAAATCCAGAAGAAGGCACAGTTTAGGGCAGTGCTTGAATGAATTCAATCTTTTGCCTTGCCAATGACCATCTGTTGTGGCTTCCAGAATTCTAGATCTTGTTGATAATTAATGATATATAATTGTTAGATAATAGTATTTATAAAGAGTATAGCTACTATCATCATCATTTGAATATGCCATGGATGCTTGACCTAACTGATAACTAGTGTGTGTGTGTGCGCTTTGGTATAATGTGAATCCAAAAATATCCTCAGTTCCATTCATATGCCACCACATCAAAGAATACTAAAAATTTTATAAGAACAATGTTGTGATACTTTACTAGCTACTCTCAACTTTGTGACATGGTCTTCTCTTGAATCATGGCATGTTTTTGTTTTCCAGCCCTTGGTAGACATTCACATTCATTCTTCCTTTTGTTTCAGGTAGGATGATTTTATCAGAAATTTGATTCTATATGTTGGGAAGCAGGAGCCAGTTAGCTACAGGAGCATTGAATACTAGGTGGACTTGTTTGAGAGTGTGTTTCTTCTTACTACACTAGTAATAAAAATATTTAGAGACTAGCAAAAAGACGTATCTCATTTCTTCTTACTTCATGTGTTTTGAAATTTTTTTTGCCAATTGGTTGAAATATTACTATTTTGGTGTTTCCTCTCTTTTCTTTTCTAATTTATTTCACAAACTTATGTTTGATAGGATGGAATGGATGAATATTGTAGCTTGGTGTTAGCAATTAGAGAGCTGCCTAGTTTCAGTGTTGCTTAATTTCTGAAGACTGATTGTTTGACTTTTCAATGACTCCTTGTGAAGCATCAGCTTTCTGTTCATGTAAAAATATTATGATTTTTACGCAAGATATTTATATGCGTTTCAAATTGTCACTATTTTATACATATCAGTACTCAAAAAGAAAAAAACCATCCTTTAGAAATTACATAACAAAAGAACTATAATGGGAAATATTTTAGTGGGTCAAAATTTGTCAATTACAACAGGATTGGATGTTCCAGTGCTTGTAGCCTTTTCTTCTTCATAAGTCTTGGAATGGATATTCTTAAGTTGGTGAGAATGCCATCAGTTCATTGAAGAACTTATCATTGACGGTTGCTCAAATCTCAAATCACTTCCTGATGAGATAGTTTCTCTCAAGTCTTTACAAAAGCTAACAATTGCACATTGTCCTGACCTAGAGAAAAGATGTGAAAAGGGAATTGGGGAAGACTGGTTCAAAATTGCCCACGTCCCTGTTATCAAATTTCAAATTTATTATTAATGCTGGAAAAATGTGAACCAGTCCATTTTTTAGTCAGTTCCTTGGGCTACCTCAAGAACACTAGCCCTCTCAGCCTCGACCATGCCACTTTCAACATAACCTCTGGTATGTCTTCTGCAATAGCTGAGCTTGGTAGCTCTTCACTTTTTACTTTCTTTTTTAAAAAATATTTTCTTAATTATCTTATAGAATTTATGTATGGTTGCTAAGAAAACATAGTAAATTTTTGGGAATTCTATTCTTTATATTTTGTTGATTTCCAACAAATAAAGAAATTTTTAATTATCTTTTTTTTTTTTTTGTGGATTTCCGAAATATTAGAACAATAAATATACTCAACCATGGTATATAATTGGGGGAATTGTATTGGGTTCACTTTAGTGAAACTTTTCGCTTTTTGACATTTTCTAACAATGAAAAATCCAAGATTGATTTGAAAGAAACCAAACTGTTGGCCATTGTTTAAAAGTTTTGCTTTTGGTTATTTTTTCAACAAGAAATATTTGGCCAACCCCAATATCATCCATGAACAAGTGCTCTTTCCAGTTTTCCACTTTCTTTTCTTTTCTTCTTCATTTTTGTTTTTATAGAATGCAACTCTCTTTCTTAGTTTATTGGGTTTTAATTTAAGCCTTTTGCAAAAATGGATTTATTATTTTGATTCATGCAATGAGGAGTCAAGGATTCCATTGTTATAAATGGCCATACTAAGAGTTCTGTTAAGAAGGTTACTGTGTAATACTCTGTTTTGTTGCGAAGACCACCTTTATAAGAGAAGAAATTTTGCTTCGAAATTAAAGCTCTACGAGGTTTGCATTGCATTTCTAGGATGCCAATAGTGATGCACTGAAACAAAATTTAATGTTTTTTTTAAAATTATTTTTATAATTTTTCTTTGTTATTGAAATATTGTTATCCTTTTTGTAATCTGTTTACATGAATGACCTTAAAATGAATATGCCTTTTGTTTTATCAACAGATTTAGTGGGATTAATCATCAAGTGAGTGTGGGTCATCTAAAGAATTTGAAGATTTTTGTGGAAAATATGGTGAAAGATCTACTGCTTGGATGCTTTGGGGATTTCGGAAATTGATCTAGCTCAGGTACTTGGTTAGAGTCATCAGTAATCATAGGTTATTGAGTAATTTGGGGTACAGTTTTGGGGGGATCTCTGATTTTTGGCATTCAACAGTTTGGTGATATTGAGTTAATCATTTTTCTTCCAAATAATATAAAAAAAAAAAAAAAAAAAAAACTTAATAAATATCACAAACTCATAAATAGGGAAGAGGGGATGGTCCACCTAAAGAAGTTCATGTCCTATAGTTGGCAGGGCTTGAACTTGGTTCATCTTCTATATTTCTAGATAAATGTAGATTAATTGTGAATCCTAATCCTTTGTAGAGACTCAAATGCTAATGTTCTTAACTCTTCTTCTTTGTTCTCTTTGTGTTTTTTGATGATCTTCCAGTTTATTTGATCTAGTCCAACCCAACAACAAAGTTTTAGTTCCAAAATTTTTGTAGTTGGCTCTGTTATACTGGGATAAAATCAAATGTATTTCGGAAAATGATCTGCTCCAGACATATCCAAAAAAAAAAAAAATGATATGCTCCAAAGTTTCTATCGGTCCATATATCTTTGTTAAAATTCAATCCTCTTTTTCCCCTTCAATTAAGAGCATAGTGATTTTTTTGGTCATTTGATTCTGTGTGCAGAATATAGGCAAGCTTGGAATATAACAGAAACGATTTGTTGTTTATCTACAGCGAGTTGGTATAGCAATTATCTAGCCACAACCGAAAAATTAAGAGGTAAATCATTTAAGTTTCATATATGGTTATTTATTTATGTACTCAAACTTATGTTTGGTAGTATGGCATGGCAGCTTGGTGTTAACACTCAGAGCTTTACCTCTTCAAGAATAGCTTTATTTTGTGGGTACCTGATATTTTGGATATTTGATGACTTTTTTGTGAAGTATCAATTGATTACTCATATTAAAATTTCCAAATATACTTTTTTTTTTGGGTATAAGTATATTGCAAATATAATTATTTTATCTTACCGAATATGGAGCAACTAGCAAAAGTAAATTGGTAATTCTCTCATTCTCATCTTTATTATATCTTACCACATAGATTAGGCTAAAAGTTTCATTTGATAAAAGCATTGTTATTTTCCTTTTTTTTTTTTGTTAAAATTTAATTTTGATTGGCTGGAATGGATGAAAATGATGATTTAGTGGTAGCAATCTGATCAGTACATAGTTTCAGATATAGCTTAATATCTCATTCCTTGTGAAGCATTAGTTTATGTTCATGTCAAAATATTGCAAACGTTTACTTTTTACCTATGTACATAAGTTGTGCTCAGAAAGCATCACATTGAAATTTTAGTCACAAAAACTATTTTAGGAAATAAGGTAGAGTTACATGGAATATTTTTGAATTTTAAATAGGAGGTAGAGTGGAGATAGGATTCAAACTTAAGAACACCTATTTTGATGCCATGATAAACTATCAGTTGTCCCAAAAGCTTAAATTGATAGGAAATTTTTCCTAAGCTAAACATTATTCTAACAATTATAATGTAGAGTTTGCCCTGGCTAAACCAGGTAACTCTCCTTTTACACAAAAGCCACCAATATTGTCTCTTAAATCTATGAAGTTGCTGCATCAACAAACAGAGCAGGGCTTGTGCTTTTGTGCAGTGGAGAAAAAAGGTAAGATTGGATTGATTAAAGTATTATGTCTACTTTTGGCTTCTTGTAGGATGAATGCTTTGACATAAGGGAAATTTTTGTTGCACACCATGGAGTGCACACCGTACACACAATTGATATGTGTTTCTGCTTCTCTCTTTGCAGGAATGTTGCCTCCAGCATGCTAAAGATCTATCTTTGTGTCATCAGCAAGCATTTTGATGTTTGAGGCTAAGATATATCACATTCTTGATCTGAATCATTTTCTCAAGTCATTAAGTACATTATGATATAAATGCTGTTTACATTGTGTTTGGGCTGATTCCTATATGGGTATTATAGATGACCATCAAGTTCTTGTACGGCCTCAGGTGGATATGAGAGAATTTGGATCTGTTACTGATAATCAACTTGCTACATCATTTCTCTTTAAGGAACAAGATATATGAATCTATCATAATGAACATTTTAGCTCAGAATTTATCTAGCATTATTTAGGTATGACATTTTATCAATGGACAGCTTTTACTACCCCTAGTAATCTCTCTCTCTCTCTCTCTCTCTCTCTCTCTCTCTCTCACTCTCTCTCTCTCTCTGAACTGTCTGTCTCTTCTTGTTATGCTGACGGCAGGTGACCTGACTAAGCAACTGTCAGAATCATTCACACCTGATAATGCCATCAGGTTTAGTCCATGATCAATTCGACAACAATTAAATGGTTTCCATTCCAAGGAACCACTTTCCTTCTTTGGGTATGCTCTTTATCATCATTTTTTTAATCCATCTCAGCCAATAACCTTGCAGTCTGACATCTGCCTTTATCTGAAGTATAAAAAAATTGGCAGTTGGAGTGGATTGCCAGGAGTGGGGTGGTCTGGTTTAAAACTCCAAGTAAATATGTCAAAATGAAGAAATTTTTCAAAAACTAGCTTTTCCTTGGAGATGAGAGTAACGAATGAAGTAGCTGAGCACCAGCCCAACCTGCCACAACATAACCTTAACATGTAGTTCCTTCATGACTATGGTCTTTGATTGTTGCTTTTGTTGCAGGAGTTCCCAACAAATTCATTATTTGAGGCTGATGCAACACGTGAAACATCCAGTGCTGACCTCTCTCGCTTCATTCCCAATATGCCGTCTTCTCCATCTGTTCCCCATGTTATCAGCAATGGGTAGCTTTTGGAAACAGTAACCTCTCACTCTGTGTTTTGAGAAGAAATATGTATGTGAATGGTGAAACAAGAGTATATTAACTTCCTGAATTTCTTCTGTATTATTTTTTTAAAAGATAAAGACACCCTGAAAAGAAAATGAACGATTTTATAAAAATAAAAATGAATGAAAGTTGTTTGTGAATCTGTATTAACCTAAATCAATGTAGTGACAAATTTTGGAAATAGTAAGATTGACTGTCTTGGCTGCTAAAATATTGTGGTTGGTGACAATGTTCTTTTTGATCTACTCCCAAGCCTTTTCCTTAAAAGCAATATTCCATTGATCAGACCCCATACATTTTATGTCTTTAGTTATTAGGTGTCTCCAATATGTTTCATGTCTTAAGTTATTTGGCTTGTAGTTGAACTGGATTTTATTTGT
Source organism: Castanea sativa (assembly GCF_040712315.1). Lineage (NCBI taxonomy): Eukaryota > Viridiplantae > Streptophyta > Magnoliopsida > Fagales > Fagaceae > Castanea > Castanea sativa. Next base: position 65,489,819 of record NC_134023.1, on the reverse strand, counting down.
TCTCCTTGATGGTTATCTTCACTGTTGTTGAATGTAGAATTCGTTAAATCAAATCTATAGCTTTCAAAATCTTGATTGGTTGATTTGAGCAGACAATTATGGTTTCTAGATTTTAGTGATGTAATCGTTGTACTCTCCAAGTTGAGTTGCTGTCTTAAAATTTTAAGATTTACATCTTGGTATTTGAATCAATGCACTCACCAACTGTATGGAATGCAAGCTTTGGGTAGAAGTGATTATCTTGCTAATGTGGTTTTTAAAACCTTTCTTGAGAAGATTTCATTTGAAGTGTTTGTGTTAAGTTCAACTTGTTTGGCTTATTGTCAATGATTGAAACATCATCCTCGTGATACTGAAAACTTCTTTACAGGTGTAATGTGAAAACCTTAAATCTGCATACATGCTATTTAATTAAACAGAGCTTAGAAAATTTTGCCAACGGTAAATTTCATTCCATTTTCTTGTTTCATATCACCTCAACCTTGCCTGAATAGGTTTTTACTTATACACTAATCCCCTCAAGATGGAAACATACACCATATGGAGTAGATCAAACAATTTGTCATTGATCAAGAAATAATGAGCGTAGATTATAATATGTACTTTTTTCCTAACTATGCTTGGTGACTCTTCTTTCTCAGATAACATTACAATTGCCACCAATATCATCTCTTAACAACGTGAATTAGTAGCTGCATCAATAACTTGATTAGAATTTGTGCTTTTGTGGAATAGATTGGCACTAAAACGTACAGGTAGATATTGATTAAATAACTGTCTACTTATGGTTTATTTTAGAATGAATTGTCATATAATATGCAATCTATCTCATGACTACTTTTACTGTCCAGGCATGCAGACATTTACGTCACATGTTGGAGCAGATGGTGCAACCAGTTGCTCTGAATTCATTTTTACTTGCCCATGGGAATTTTCATTTGTTATCAGTGTTTTACAATTCCCTGCTTTACAAAAAATATGGATTACCAAAAAAGCAAAGTGTTAAATGGCTGACTTAATTCTGGGTGTACATGTTCAACACCTCACCAAATTTGACTCAAATTTGGTGATTGTTTATCAATAGGCTGAGAAGAGCACCTGTATATATAACCAGCCATGCATAGTTCTTCAAAAGACACAACTTTGGTCTTTTGTAAACCAGGTTTAGAGAATTTGAAAATTCTTGTGGTGTTTGTGGTGAGGGAGAGTTCTTTGGGTGTAAATGGGACTTGGCATTTGTGAGAGTGTTGTGTCAATTTTGTAATCTCCTTTTTTTTTTAGTGCAAATTTCTTCTGGACACTGCCCGTGGATGTAGGCCTAAGGCCGAACCACGTAAATCTGTGTTTCTTGTGTACTTGTTTCTTTTATTTTTCTATTTTTATTTCACATAAACCCACATTTTTTTGCATCACTCATAACAAATAAGTATAAAACTTGCGCAATCTCAACAAAAGTATAACACTTTGACAGGGATGAAACTTCAAAAGCTTGTTTGGAATTCATGCACTAGCGATAGCAGGTATTTAAGATTATAAGATGATCTCTGTTGATGATGATTTTTTTTTTTTTTTTGGGAATGAGAGTGCCACCAACAACAATTGCCAGACCTTGATTTTAGTAATTTTCATGAAGAACTGAACTTGCAATCCTTTCTTTCTTTCTTTTTTTTGGGTTGGCATTTGCAATTCCATGGTCACTGTTACTGTAAGGTATATGATGTAGTATTTTGGTGAATCCATTTCTAAGTACGTCTAAGTACTTGAATTAATGATGAGAAAAATTAGAGGCTCTCTCTATACATCAATGCCAATTTTTGTAATTCAAGTATCACTGCACTGGAATTTTTTGGAGAGATACTTACTAAATGCGTGTAAGTTTAATTATGAAACATATAATTCAATGGAAATTTCTTTAATTTTGCGGTCCTGTCTAGTTTCTATTATGCAATCCTGTCTAGGTTCTATTTATTAGAGTACTCACATTAGTTGGTGTATAATAGAAAAATTGTAAAGTCAAAAAAAAAAAATGTAAAATTTACCCAATTTTACCTAAAATTGACTCACATCAATCAGTGTACAATTAAATAAATTTACAAGTTTGCTCCAATAATCGTGTAAATTTACACTGATACTATTCATTTTGTATTCAATTTTTTGTTTTTTTTATGTATCTCAAGGGTAAATGAAAAAAAGTGGATGATGATTATTATACGTGAAGAAAGAGAAACAATTAAATAAGAAAATTGATATTTTAATAAAATGTTGTGTAAATAGATAATCTAATGTGAAGTATTTTGAAAAATGAGTATGTGAAATAAAAAATAGACTCTTATGTTAAAATAGACATGAATTTTTCCACAAGCTAACACATGCTCTTACATTTTACCATTTAGCAACATAGCCGAACTTTGTTTTTTTGAATTTCACAAATTGAGGTAAAAAGTTGTGGTCGGAGACTCCTAATGAGAGAAGTCTGCTCAAATGGATTGGGCCTAAGCCCCTAGTAGCAAACCCACAAAAATTAAAGCCCAACAATTAAATACTGAGAACTTTATTTCAATTTGGCCCTAACCTAAGAGACCAATGCAGTCCAAGAGGTCAATGGGCACGACCCAAGAGTTTATCAAAATTCGGACACTTCAAAGGTCCAAATGTGGATTGATTTTCAAATAGTTAGGGGCTGTTTGGTAGACAAACTTTAATGCATGTTTTCAGTTTTTAAACAACATTACAGGCATTTTTATACATTTTTTCACCCACACGTATTTTCACATATGTTTTCAAACAACAAAACACATGTTTTCAAACACATGTATCAAACACCTCCCTAGATTCGGATGATTGTGTTGGATTTTGGCTCCTACTAGACTTGCCACCTCCACCTGTATAATTTAAATTCTTAAATAAAATAAAATACCTTGCTAACACAGTCTCTCAAATTATATCACTTCACACATCCTCATTGCAGAAATGAATGTGATTCTACTTTTTTCTTTGTTCTAATAATTTGTTCTGTGCCAGGTTTACCATTTTGCATTTGCATGTTTTTTGACTTGGACAAAAATAAATATGATGCATTAGAGAAACGAAAAATATACAACGAAATGCAATGTCTTAGATGATAGTGAAAGTGGATGTCATTTCTATATCATTTGCAGGTGAGAACCATTAATCTTATAAAAAGGTCTGATCTTCCTAAACAAAATAAAGAGAAAAGAAAATTTTCTTGCATCTGCAAACATAGACATAGAGTTATAGATAGAAGGAGAAAAAGTGTTTGTGGGGCATGCTTGGAAGATTAAAAATAAACAATTCTTTGTCTAGTGTTTGTATTCACTGGTTGAAGGTATATGTAGCACTTTTCTCATAATATCGATGCAAAACTTATTTGTCCACTAATGTCAACCAAGGATTTGTCAAGTGCTTAAATCTTAATGTAGAGCAGAAGCAGTTGTTTAGAAAGGCAGAGTAGGAGATAGTGATAATGATATAGTTATAATAACTTATACAACAAGTTAAGAGTGAAGAAGGGAGAGAATCAAATTTATAAACAAACCAAGATAAGGGAAATAAAAACAAGAGATTTGAATGGTGTTTTGTGCATTAAAGATGAAGATCAAAGAGGTGATGAAAGCCTCATGGCTTGGTGGTCGGCGTGACAATAATGACGTTGATCGATATGCCATAATGTCACTGCTTGTTTACTAAAATCATCATAGATTATTAATGCTGCCAAAAATTGCAAAGGAAGTGTTAGGGAAAAAAAAAAAAAGAAGAGGAAATTAAAGAGAATTGGAAAAGTTATTTTTATAAAATTTGTTACAGAAACAACATAAAAGATTAAAGCGAATTAGGTAGCCCATTAGCTCAACGGAGGATAGAAACCACAGATTTGTCCAAAGAATTAGGATGACTGACATAAAAAATGCATTAAAGAGGATGAATATGGGAATAGCCGTGGGACTGGAATTTCCATTGAGGTTTGGAAGTGCTAGGGTGATGTGGGTGTATGCTAGTTAATAGACCTTTTCAATATGATTTTAAGTGTCAACAAAATACCTAATTACAAGAACAAGGGGGGTATCCAAAACTATACAAACTACCATGAAATTAAACTTATTAGTCACACTACGAAACTTTGGGAAAGAGTGAATGAACATAGGTTAAGACATGAAACAATGGTATCAGAGAATCAATTTGGTTCTATACCGGGACAATCTACCATGGGAGCTATTTATTTAGACGTCGAACGGAAAAATATAGAGAGGCATGTGTAAATATCTTCATATTGGTTATACTGAGAGTTTGTTTTGCATAGGCTATACCCTTATGTTTTTCTATTGTTCTGTTTGCTTTTTGTACAGTCACCTAATTACCCAAATAAAAAAATTCTGACTTTGAGTTTGTAGTTGCTTATTTTTGGTTGAATTATTATTTTTTCAGTGCCTTTCACTACTTCTATGGCTGGAAGAACGTTATGAGGGATCAAAACCGCTTCTAGCATTAGACAACCCTTTCCCAATGGAGCTTCCTGAGAATCTATTTGGTGAAAAATGGGCTTTTGTCCAATTGCCAATTTCAGGTACAGAACAGCAGCTTTTACTTTCAATGATAATGATAGACAGATACTACACTTTCATATCTATGTTGCATTTTGAACTGCTTAATAAATTTTTTATGCTATTATACATTAGTAGCTATCAGATATTAGATAATTTTGAAGATCCAATTTTAGCACGATGCCATTTCACTAAAGTGTCGCACAAAGAAGTCTCACTCGATTCAAAAGCGGATGTAATGATTTTCTTTTTCAAGGTATTTCACTAGCCTCTACTGATCTTACTTTCTCATTTTCAGCTGTTCATGAGGAGGTCTCATCCTTGGAGACAAGATTGGTGTTTGGTGCAGGTCTAGATTTGGATTTACTGGGAATTGAAATTGATGATAAGACATTAATTCCAGGACTGGCTGTCGCGACTTCACGTGCTAGACCTTTAGCAGGTATATATTCCTTCTTGCATCTTCACCTCTCATATAATTCTTAGTGATTTTATATCATGATCATTTTATTTGGTTTGTTTTTCGCTTTACCAATACGTTTTTTCACATCTTTTTGAAACTACCTCTGAAAACAGCACACATTGTTTAGCATGGCAGCTATAATCTGCATTAGGAATAGTCTTAAGAAATTTGATTCCTGCATGTAATTTTTATATACAAAGTCCAAGTCCTAGGAAATTGTAAAATAAGAAGAAAACACAGAGAATGCACAGAGAATGCTTTGAGAGAAAACTGTTATTTACTTAAAAAATGAAAATTGTGATAATAGTTGTTACATAAATCAACTAACAGAGGCTATTTATACAGATCCTAAAACAGAGACTGAAACATTGGCGCCAAAAATCAATAACCGTTCCTTCAAATCTTCAACCAATAAAATAGAGACACTTGGCATCTAATGTAACTAACTTCCCACTAATTTAAACGGTGCGTTTCCCTTTCTTTTGTTTGTTTGCCGTTTTATGCTTAGGCTTTCTTCCACTGATGTCGTTTTGCTCTCTTTGTTTGTCCTGTCGTTTATCTATTACTCCATTTACTTCAGCTTCAGCTTCTATTACTTCATTCATTTCAGCTTCAACAGAAATGCATGCTATCGAAGTCCCTAATACTTGACTGTTAAGGTCTGGCATATCTTGCCATGGTAGGTAGCAATTATGCACAGCCTCAAATTAGTAGTGCTTAATGAGACCTGCTAGATTAATCATTGCAACAACCAAAAAGTTAAAAGTATTTCATTCCATGTTTGAAGTGTAATCTGATTAATTTAGGTCCCTAATTACAAGTTAATTGAAATATACTTTTCATTTTTATTATCGGTTCCAAAGCCAGATGGATAGTTTATGAGAGTGGCAAGAAGCATTATGCATTTTCTAATTCTTAACTGCTATAGGAGGATTCGTGTTGATAAGGCGCATTTGGAGGTCTAACCTTAGTTACTCTTAGCCAATTTATAAAACAAGCAAGAAATAGGATTCCTCACTTCACTACTTGCTCATCCACTTCTTTAATTTTGATTTAATGTCCATATCCAACTCTATATGGATTGTGGAGCAATACTTTTTCAATTTGCTATCTCATTCCAAGTATGCCTTACGAACTTTTATGCTGCTTCTATGGCTAGCATGTATCATCATAAAAACTTGTGATGTACTCTTGCAGCTTGGATGAATGGACTGGAAATCTGTTCAATTGAGGCTGAACTCAGTCGTGCTTCCTTGATTTTATCTGTTGGAATTTCTACTCGGTATATTTATGCTACCTACAAGAAAACTCCTGTAACAACAAATGAAGCTGAAGCTTGGGAAGCAGCTAAAAAAGCCTGTGGAGGCTTACATTTCAGACACTCCTGTTCCAACTTCCATCAATTCAGACACTCCTGTTCCAACTTCCAAAGCACCATAAACCAAAAACAGTACTCTAATAAAAAATAAATAAAAAATACCATGACTATGTTACCCTTTTTCTTTTTCTTTTTTTTTTTGAGAATTGACTGTTACTTTAAGCTAATAAAGTGTAACTTTTTTCTTTTTCTTTTTTTGTCTATGCCTTAAAACAAGTTGCACCGACATTGAGATAGACGCTCATAGGATTTTTCTTTTTGGGAAAGTTGGAAAGATAAAATAGGGCATACCTAAGTGATGTTTGATACATGTTTTTAAATAACAATTTTTAATTTTTAATCAACATTATATGTATTTTTATACACTTTTTCACCCACAAGTATTTCCACACATGTTTTCAAATAACAATTTTCAGTTTTTAAGTGTATGTACCAAACACCCCCTAATTTGCTGCTTTTGTCTCGGGGCAGTGTGATAAATATATATATATATATATATATATATATATATATATATATATAAATATATTTTGTGATAAGATAATATATATTTGTATCAATTAAGAGGAGCATTCTCATTAACATATCTTTATAGGTAGCAAATGTGAATTCAAAGGAATTCAAAACATTTTTCATTAAGTAGTAACACATATGACATAGCAATCAGTTTTAAAAATTTTCTGCACTAAACCATGTAAGTGTTTCGGTTTTTCTAAAAATATATATATTATTATTACTATTATATAAAATAATGAATTTAATTTAATATTGTTAAAAAATATAAAATAAAGTGGGATTAAAAAAATATTTATTTATAAATTTTCTAGAAATAAAATTCACATTTTTGGATAATTATAAACGGATACAATAAATGTGAAAGTTAAAAATCACTTATTGCATAATGTTACACAAAATTTTGAACAATCAACAACCAACAATGTTACTGCTTTTGAATCCTTATTGCATGCACAATATTATGAATGGCAATAATTGTGTGGCTTGCAAGTTTTAAGCAAATTAAATTAAGAAATAAAAAACAAAACCCCAAAAAGTTCACAATAACATGTTCACTTCACAGGCACCCACGCGAATGAGCTTTCAAATCTCACATTTATTAAGTTTTTTCTCCTCTCTCATCATTCACAGTTTCAGACATCACAATCTTCTCAAATCTCACATTTCTCTCTTGAAATTTGAAACACCAAAGTCAGACATCACAATCTACTCAAATCTCACCTTTCAGACAACACAGTAATAGTGTGGAGAACAGGTCAGCATTTCCTAAGTAAAAGTTTTGTTAAAAAAAAAGTACTTGACCGTACGAAGCTCTAGTGCTACAAAGAAGTACTCAATTTCAGGAATATCGAGTACCACATTATTTTTTTTATTGCCCAAATTTTAGGCCAGCAATGTGAGGCTGGCGACTCACTAAGAACTCGAGTTCACTAAACTTGAGTACCATTTAGAACTCGATTTTGTGAAGCTCGAGTAACGCTAACCAAAAGGCCCAAAATAAACCAGTTATGATTTGAAAGTTGACACATAAAGAAATTAACATTATTGTAAGGACAATCTAGTGGCGGCTCTTAGAATTTTTTTCAAGGTGTTCCTCAAGAAACATAAATTACACCATTTAATAAAAAGAATATTTTTTATAACAACAACAACAATAATAAAAAAAAACACGCAAATACATAAAGTTTTATAATATAAAGCTTGTGGAGTTCAGTTGTGGTTGTTGTTAGTGTTGCTGAACATGGATGGATAGCGATGGCTGGGGAGAGTAAATGAATTTCTTATTTCCTTTTAGCCTTTAGGTTTGATTTAGGCTGCGTTTGTTTTAGTGTAAAATATTTTCCGGGTGTAAAATAATTTCAAGTAAAAATAATTTCAGGAAAGGAAAATAATTTCAGGGTGATGGGGCCGAGAAGACTACGAGCCAAAGTGCCAAGCCCAATGTCCCTCCACTGGTGGCAATAGATAAGGGAAAACAAGCCCAGTCCTCATTCGAAATAGAGCTGAAACGCACAGAGGCTGCCATCACTTCCGAGCAGAGCCCCCCTTGTAAGGCTTAGGGTCCAGGCTAGTTAGGACTTCTCTTTTTGTTATGTAATAAATTTTTAAATTTTTGCTTTGAATGTACATTAACAAAAATTAATGAAAAACTGTCTGGTTTGATTTTCATTTGACTTCCAATTTTTTTAGTATAAAAATACTCATCAGCACAAAAATGAATGAATGGAACAATTAACTTCACTTGCAATATTTCTATTTGTCATGACTTTAAATAGAAGTACACATACTTAGCTTATACTCTGCAAATTATGCCTCAAGAGCATAACATATGTGACACAGCAATATACAATCAAAAACTTAACTTAGAATTTAATTTGGGGTATAAAGCAACCCAAGTGTTTCGTCAACTCCTCAACACTAATGTGATATGGCTTTTGCTAATATTCTCAAAGTTGGGGGTTCAAGGACCTGACATAACCAAACTTCCTTTCTACAGTAAGTAGGATGTCAATTTTTACAAGGCATGTGGTCCGAGGGCCATGCATGTCCAATTTTTTATCTAATACTTAGAAATTGTAACTTGAAATGTTAATTTCCCCAAAGTAGAAGATCCGTGGACCCGACATAACTAAGGTTATGTTTAACACATGATAAGACATCAATTTCCACTAGACATGTGGTCCGAGGACCATGCATGTCCAAGTTTCTGTTTGATACTTAGAAATTGTAACTTGAAATGTTAATTTTCCCAAAGTAGAAGGTCTGTGGACCCAACATAACTAAGGTTCTGTTTAACACATGACAAGACATCAATTTCCACAAGACATGTGGTTTGAGGACCATGCATGTCCAAGTTTCTGTTTGATACTTAGAAATTGTAATTTCAAATGTTAATTTCCCTAAAGTAGAAGGTCTGTGGACCCGACATAACTAAGGTTCTATTTAACACATGATAAAACATCAATTTCCACAAGGCATTTGGTCCGAGGACCATGCATGTCCAAGTTTGTTTGATACTTAGAAATTGTAACTTGAAATGTTAATTTCCCCAAAGTAGAAGGTCTGTGGACCCGACATAACTAAGGTTCTGTTTAACACATGATTAGACATCAATTTCCACAAGGCATGTGGTCCGAGGACCATGCATGTCCAAGTTTCTGTTTGATACTTAGAAATTGTGAGAGATAAACCCAAATACATATTGATAATTTGAAAAAAAAAAGTACTTTTTATTAATAATAATACCTTCATAGGTTGTTTACATTTCAAGGGCGGTGTACAATTTTTTCATCTAGATCAGCTAATCGATATGATCCTATGCCCGCTACAGAGATGATCCGATAGGGTCCTTCCCAATTTGGTGCTAGCTTTCCCCATGCTGGGTTTTTGGCAGTACCCACGACTTTTCTCAACACCAAATCCCCAGGCGCTAGTGGCCTTAGCTTCACATGAGTATCATATCCTCGTTTAAGCTTCTGCTGATGGTAAGCCATTTGGACCATAGCGGCCTCTCGCCGCTCCTCAATTAGATCTAGGCTTCTTTCAAGGAGGTCATCGTTATTTTCTGGGCTAAAAGAACTCTCCTTAACGTGGGAAAACCAAATTCTAAAGGTATCACCGCCTCGGCCCCATAGGTCATGGAGAAGGGTGTTTCTCTGGTAGATCTTCGTGGTATAGTCCAATACGTCCATAAAATGTGTGGTAACTCCTCCACCCATCTACCCTTCGCGTCATCTAGCATCTTCTTAAGTCCGCTGACTATGGCTTTATTAACGGCCTCGGCCTACCCATTTCCCTGAGGATAAGCTGGGGTGGAGTATCTGTTTGTGATACCCATGTCACTACAATATTTCCTGAAAGCTCTACTATCAAATTGGACGTCATTATCTGAAGTAAGTGTGTGCGGTACCCCAAATCTAGTGATAATATTCTTCCAGATAAACTTCTTGGAGTTGATATCCCTAATATTTGATAAGGGCTCAGTTTCGACCCATTTGGTGAAGTAATCGATTCCCACGAGTAGCCACTTTTGTTTCCCACAGCCCTCGAAAAAGGCCCAATTATATCCAGTCCCCATTGAGCGAATGGCCAAGGACTGGACAAAGGATTAAGGACTCCCCCAGGCTAATGAATGTTGGGAGCGAACCTTTGGCATTGGTCGCACTTTCTTGCGTAGTCTTGAGCTTCCCTCTGCATATTGGACCACCAATATCCCTAAGTCAGAGCCCTATGGGCTAAGGATCTTCCCCCCGTATGGCTTCCACAAATTCCCTCATGTAACTCTTCCAAAAGTGCCTCCGTTGCTTCAGGATGTATGCATAACAGGTATGGTCCGGAAAAAGAGCGTTTATACAATTTCTAATCCTCGGACAACTAGAAACGAGGCGCCTTTCGATGAATCTTATTTGCTTCATACTTGTCCTCGGGAAGAATATCGCTTTTTAGAAAAGAAACCACATGGTCAATCTAGCTAGGTCCAAACCTTATCAGATGGATACGGACGGCACTTGCAGTTGTTAGAGTTGGTTCTAGCAAGTCTTCGACGAGGATAATCCTAGGCAAACATTGAGCCGAGGATGTCACCAAAGTAGCCAATGATTCCGAATGCGTGTTTTCACTTCTAGAAATGTGCAAAAGGACAAAGGAATCAAACTCGGATCGTAAACACTTGACCTGGGTCAGGTACTCTAGCATTCTTGGATCCTTGGCCTCCATGGTCCCTGTCACTTGGTCCACAACTAACTAAGAGTCCGAGAACATATAAACTTCCTTTCCCCCCATTTTTGTACCATATTCATACCAACTAAGACCGCTTCGTACTCGGCCTCGTTATTAGTGACCGAGAATGCTAATCTCAATAATTTTTAAAAGACAATTCCCTCAGGGGATACCAAAACAAGTCCAACACCAAACCCCCTCTGGTTGGCTGCCCCATCAACATACACTTTCCAAATCGGAGGTCATTTGCCCGTGATCACGCCAATTAATTTTTCATCCATGTGTGATTCATTCGCAGTTTCTTTTTAACGATGGTTCGGCGAACTCTGCCACCAAATCTGCGAGAACCTGGCCCTTCACTGAGGTGCATGGCATGTATTTGATATCAAAAGCTCCCAAAATAGTTTCCACTTTGCTACCCTTCTCGAGTAGTCAGCACTTCGTAACACTGACTTGAGAGGCAGTTAGATTAAAACCACAATGATGTGGGACTAGAAATTGTGAGGAAGCTTCCGCGTGGCATGGACTACAGCCAGAATTGCCTTCTCTAAAGGCAAATAACGCACCTCAACTTTATTCAAGGATTTGCTGACATAATAAACCGGTCTCTGTACCCCGCCATCGTCCCTTATAAGAACCAGGCTGACCGCATGGATGGCTACGACTAGGTATACAAACAGGATTTCATCGACCTCCGGCGGAGACATAATGGGTAGCCGGGAAAGATATTCCTTAAGTTGGTGGAAAACTAAAGCACACTCCTCGAACCATTGGAATCCTTTACATTTGTTTAACAATTAGAAAAAAGGTCTGCACCTATCAGCTGACCTAGAGATAAATTTGTTGAGAGCAACGGTCATCCCGGTCAACTTCTGAACTTCCTTTGGATTCCGAGGTGGTTGCAAGCCCTGAATGGCTTTGACCTGTGTCGGATTCACCTCTATGCCTCTATGAGTCACCATGTAGCCTAGGAACTTTCCGGAACCCACCCTAGAAGAACACTTTGAGACGTTGAGGCGCAGCTTATACTTCCTAAGTATCTGAAAGGTGTCATTTAGATCTTTTACATGCATAGGTATTGCCTTACTCTTTACTACCATATCATCCACATATACCTCAATGGTCTTTCCAAGTTGCGATTCAAACATTTTGGTCATCATCCTTTAGTAAGTAGCCCCGGCATTTTTCATTCCGAACGGCATCACTTTATAGTGGTAATTCCCCGTTAGAGTTATGAAAGCAGTCTTCTCCTAGTCACCCAACACCAATGGTATTTGGTGATAACCCTGGAAAACATCTAAAAAGCTCATTCGAGGATGCCCGACCATAGCATCCACAAGCTGATCGATGCGTGCCATCAGGAACGAGTCCTTTGGGCAGACTTTGTTTAGGTCTGTGAAGTCCACACACACTTTCCACTTTCCGTTCTTCTTTTTCACCAAAACTGTGTGCGCCAACCATTCCGGGTAAAAAACTTCTTTAATAGCACCAGCCCTTTTGAGCTTGAGCACCTCTTCTTTGATAGCCTCAGAATGCTCTTTGGAGGAACGTCGAGGTGGTTGCCTCCTAGGAACAACGGTAGGGTTGACGTTTAAATGATGGAAAATGAAGCTTGAGTCAACCCCTGGAGCCTTATAGGGATCCCAAGCAAACACATCGATATTGTTTTTCAAAAACTTCACCAGTTCCATCTTATCTTAGTGTGGTAACCGTATCCCAACTTGAAAGAACCTCTCGGGGTCATCGGCTATTAGAAACCTCTCCAGATCTTCACACATGGCTTCCTCTGCTATCACCACACTGGGCGTATCCAGAGTTGTTAATTGTTATAAGTCTTCCATAGCCGAGGCTGAGGACTCTAATTTTACTTGATGCAATACTGCAGCCGATATGCATTGCCCAGTCGATATGCATTGCCTTGCCACTAATTGGTTGCCAAGAATTTCTTCAATGAACTCCCCCGAAGGGAATTTTACTTTAACATGCAAAGTCGAGGAAACGGCACCCAAAGCGTGCAACCAAGGCCTGGCAAGGATGGCCGTGTATAGAGAATATGCGTCAACCACAATAAAATCCACCTTTTAGGATAACAAATCTGTCCCTTTAGGATAACAAATCTGTCCCTTTAGGATAACAACTTTCCCTTTAAAACTTATTAATGGCGAGTCATAAGGAGTGGGATTCTTCAGTTTTAACTTAAGCCCCTTGAATAAGTCAGGGTACATAATATCCGCATCGCTGCCTTGATCGATCATCACCCTTTTGACGTCGTAATTCCCTATCCTCAACGTGACCACCAGGGCGTCATCATGGGGTTGAATGGTCCCAACCTTATCCTCATAAGAGAATCCCAAGATAGGCACACTCCCTCTGATCCTTTTCAGCTTCGAGCCTAACTCCTCGGCCTGGGAGTGTGACACTGCCATCACCCTGGTAGGACAGGAACAGGTCCTGCCAGGTATAGCGAAGATGACGTTAATTGTTCTCAAGGGCGGACGAGATAAGTTATTCTTCTGATTATTTGAACCTAACTGACTGCCTTGCCCGTTAGGTTGGTACAGGTGTTGCTTCAACTTCCCCTCACTAACAAGCTGCTCCAGATGGTTTCAGAGGGTCCGACAATTCTCGGTAGTATGACCCACATCCTGATGGTACTAGCAAAAAAGGTTCTGATTCTGTTTCGTAGGGTCCCCCGCCATCTTACTGGGCCATTTAAAGTAGGGTTCCTTACGGACTTTCTCCAGCAGTTGGTGCATTAGTTCTCGGAAGTATTAACTACTTGCAGAGTGGCTAGACCAGATTGCCCAGAGTAATCTCTCCTCGGCTTGTTGTTATGGTACCTATCCGACCTAAAATCCCTTCTCTCCTGCGAGATAACCTTCGCCTTTCCCTGATCCTGCTGTTAATCTTCTTCAACCCTTTTGTACTCGTCAATACGGTCCATGAGGCGACGTACACTCCATACGGGCTTTTTGGTCAGGGATTTCCTTAAATCATGATCAATGGGAAGACCCACTTTAAAAGTATTAATCGCCACCTCGTCAAAATCTCCATTTATCTCATTGAACATCTCCCAATACCTGTTGGAGTAGGCTTTCAATGTCTCATCCTCCCTCATGGCCATAGATAATAGTGAGTCCAACGGTCGAGGAACTTTGTTGCATGTAATGAACCAAGACGCGAATGCCCTAGTAAGTTCCCTGAACGAACCGATAGACCCCGACTTTAGTCCATTGAACCATTTCGTAGCAACAGGTCCCAGGCTAGAAGGAAAGACTTTGCACATCCAGGTTTCGTTCTGAGAATGCACCGTCATCCTTTGATTAAAGTGGCTCACATGTTCCACCGGGTCTGTCCGGCCATTATAAATGGTGAAGGTGGGCTGGGTGAATCGTCTAGTAAGTCTTCCCTTTTCAATCCTGCGTGAGAATGGTAATTTGGAGAGTTGGTGTAACGCTCGACTCATAACACCGTTTCCCAAGCCCCTAGAGGGAAGCTTCCTATGCTTACGACCTGGTAGGTCATCCCCTTCGCAAGAGAAAGTTTTGCTAGGGGGAGTCCTGGACCTTGAACTATAACTGTTTCCCCGGGATTCCGCTAAAGAAGGATTGGATAGGGGTGAAGCCCCCTTTGTCTGACACGGCGTAGCTTCTTCTTGAGGTGGTCAATCTCTCTCTGCATGGCCTTGGCATCATCCTCATGGGTGGCACTGCCTCCGCCATGCGTATGACTAGCGCCAGGATATACGATATGAACACTTCCTTCTCAATCCCTCCGGCGCTCAAAAAGATCTTCGGGCTGTGATCCTTGAGATTCTGTATGATGCGAACCTAAGCCTGCCATGACGTTCTAATTTCTTTAACGCTAGATTTTCCATAGACGACGCCAATTGTAAGTGCACAATTGTACCCGGACCTAAAAACGAGTATTGGGCTCAGGACCAATGAGCCTTATACAATGAAATTTGTAGAGTATGGATTTGAAACCTAGGTTTGGGATGTTAGAAGTTTGATTAACAGGCTAGAGTGCCACAATCTATGCAAATGGTAAACAAGTATGACAAAGAAACTTCATTAGACGTAAGCCGAGGACGAGTTTGTATATTACTTCTCTTTCTGTGCCAAAGATTACAATTCTTAGTTCTTATTTTTCAACTCAGCAGCCGGTCCCCTTCTCTTTCCTCTCTCGTCTCCTTATATACTTCTCCTTCTTCACTGGTTCATCCACGTGTCATACAAATCTTCCCACTGGATACTTGTCCCATCCACCACCTTCTTGAAGTCTTCAAATAATAGCAGAAATGCTAAATTCTACTCTTCAGAGGTCATTTCTCCATTAATGCGGCCAGGGAGATAGATGTAGGGCCTTTAATGTGGTGGTAGCAGCTTTTTCCTTAGATATTTTTCACATGTTCCTGCTTTTAAAGGGTACTTGGATCACCCTCTTACCCATTAGTTCTTCCAGAATTCTGCCTCTAACCCATTTAGCAAGTCCCAGGGTCATTGTTGGGCATGTCCGAGGAGACATTCCTCCTCGGACAACTCCTCGAACCTCTACAGTGCAGACTGACTTGTGGGCCTAGAGGCCCTGATCAAAACAAACTAGTACCAGTCAATCAGGCCCAAAGCCCAAATGTTTATTCAAGAGCTTTTATGCCCCACACTGGTGATGTCATAAATAATATAATTAATAAATTTTAAATTATATAAATAAAAATATAATAAGTTTATTACTAATAATATGGTAGCAAAATGTAAAAACATAATATTTAGTGACACTTATCGTGTAAATTTGATCAAATTTCTTTAGAATGAACAATCACATGTTTAATTATAATCATAAAAACAAAAATTTTATGTTATATATATATATATATATATATATATATATAAAATAAATTAATTGATGTTATATAATAATTAAGTAACTTTTTAAGTTTATTCACATAATTAACTAAAACTACTATTTTTTTCTAATCAAAATTATCGAAAAAAGAAAAAAGAAAAGTAGTTGTACAATGAAAAAAAACTAAATTTACGTGACTTTGACCCTAAATTTACGTGATTTTGACCAATTAGTTGTATAATATATATTATAATGTTTTTGAGGAAAAGTAGTCATACAATAACAATATGTCAGGTAAAGCAAAAACTAAAAGTAAAGCCGTAATATAGGCCTAAAAGAATATAAAAGCATGTGGTTCTTTTTACTTGAAAGACCTTAATATATTGTTAAGTTGGTCAAATTATGGACCAAAATTTAATTTTATTGGCTTAAAAAAAAATTCAGGGTGTTCCCAAAAATATTAATCAACCACTTCAATGATCAATAATTAGAGGAAAAAATACGCATACACAAGCAAGGTGTTGATGCAATGTGAAATTAAACATTTTCACTAACTTCTTATCTTTCATATTAATTTCCACATCTATACATTTTATAGTCATATAAATTCATTTTAATTAATTAATATTAAAATGTTCCAAACACAAGGCATATCACACTGTATTTATTTTTTGTAATTGGTAAAAATTATTAAAATAGCTGACATTAATGTGCAAATATGTTTTTCTACCTAATGTTATTAGAGGCTTGCTTAACTTTATGAAAATCATAAATTAGGTGTAAATTCCTATATGCTACCATAATGTACCATGCATCTTATTCTTGATGGGATAATTGGAGGGGTACACTAACAGAAGCATTTATAGCTAAAATTTCCCCGAAACATTTGTGGATACATGCTGGGCATGAGTGTTAGCAGTTAGAAAAGCAGATGCAAGTGACGTTTATCACTCTATATCCTCAATATAAGCAGTATACATTTCTCGATGCTCGCTAATTTTGCTCTTAATCATCTAGCTAGGCATGCAAATACATTACTAGAAGCAAATGAAAATACTAGAATGCAACTTCCTTAAACCAAAAGAATGAAATAAAGTAGACAAATATGTTTAGATACGCTCCAGAAACATGGCGCCCCTCGTTGGTTTGTTTCTACTTTCAATAATATTTCTCTGAAGGTTACCAAAAAACAAGAAGAAAGAAGAAGAAAAAAAAGTGCAAGTCGTACTAGCCGGTTCCATTAAAGCAGAACTGATCTTTTTGTCTTCTAAAAATCTAAAATATATCTGCTCCCAACCCAAAAAATAATGTTGACAATCAGATATCAGACAAGATTTGATCTCATACAAGGTTTGACATGCACGGTAGAAGTGGGGATTGGGATTGGTGCAATAGTTAGAGGTATACGTCATGGTGAAAATAGCCAAATATTACGTTTTGACAAAATTTATGATAAATTAATAATATTTATATCACTTTTTTAGTATTTGAGTTTCACAAAATTAAGTTTTAAATGTTACCTCGAGATCATAGTGAGCCGTCAGGGACACTGATCTGAAGTGGGCAATAAAAAAAAATGTGGTACTCGACATTCCTAAAATCGAGTACTTCTTATAGTAATAGTGCTCCACCTTCCTACAGTCGAGTACTCTTTTTTTTTTTTTTTTTTAACAGAACTTTTACTTAGGAAATGCTGATCTGTTTTCCACACTACTGCTGTGTTGTCTGAAATGTTAGATTTGAGAAGATTGTGATGTCTGAAAGTTGAGATTTGAGAAGATTGTGATGTCTGACTTTGGTGTTTCAATTTTCAAGAGAGAAAGGTGAGATTTGAGAAGAATGTGATGTTTGAAACTTTGAATGACGAGAGAGGAGATAAAACTTAATAAACGTGAGATTTGAAAGCTCATTCACGTGGGTACCTGTGATGTAAACACGTGCTTGTGAACCTTTTGGGGTTTTGTTTTTTATTTCTTAATTTAATTTGCTTAAAACTTGCACGTCACACACTTATTGCCATTCATAATATTGTGTAACATTATGCAATAAGTGATTTTTAACTTTCACATTTATTGTATTTGTTTATAATTATCCAAAATGTGAATTTTATTTTTAGAAAAATTATAAATAAATATTGTTTTTCCCACTTTATTTTAGATTTTTTTAACAATATTAAATTAAATTCATTATTTTATATAATAGTAATAATAATATATATATTTTTTTAGAAAAACCGAAACTCTTATATGGTTTAGTGCAGAAAATTTTCAAAACTAATTGCTATGTCATATGTGTTACTGCTTAATGAAAAATGTTTTGAATTCCTTTGGATTCACATTTATTACCTGTAAAGATATGTTAATGAGAATGCTCCTCTTAACTGATATAAATATATATTATCTTATCACAAAAAAAAAATTTATTATTACACTGCCCCGAGACAAAAGCAGCAAATTAAGGGTGTTTAGTACATGTACTTAAAAATTGAAAATTATTGTTTGAAAACATGTGTGAAAATATGTGTGGGGAAAAAAGTATATAAAAATATGTTTAATGATATTTAAAAACTGAAAATTATTGTTTGAAAACATGTATCAAACACCCCTAACCCTATTTATCTTTCCCACTTTCCCAAAAAGAAAAATCCTATGAGCGTCTATCCCAGTGTCGGTGCAACTTGTTTTAAGGCATAGACAAAAAAAAAAAAAAAAAGTTACACTTTATTAGCTTAAAGTGACATAGTCATGGTATTTTGTTTTTTGATTAGAGTATTGTTTTTCGTTTATGGTGCTTTGGAAGTTGGAATAAGAGTGTCTGAATTGATGGATAACTTGTGGGAATGGACATAAACGCTAGTTGTTTAGGCCCAAAACAAAACTTTCAGATTCAGCTTTATGTAGTTTTAAAACGAAACCAAAAGTAGAAAAAATAAAACACAAGCTACTCGACTTCAGAAGATCGAGTATTATAGACGTACTCAATTTCCGTGTAGAACTCAATTTTGTGAAACTCGAATACTAAAAAGTGGTAACCTTTTCCAAGTTAGTTTGTCACAAATTTTGTCAAAATGTGGTATTTGACTATTTTCACTTCTATATATATATTTATAAAATGAATTTTATTAATGTGTGCCTTAAGGGCATACAATAGTATATCATTTTTTTTTAAAAAAATTTATCGGGAATTAAAAAATTTTTGATAACTTTTTCAATTCTCGATAAAATTTTTCCAAAGACAAATTCATTAATGTATGCCCGACCCTTATAAAATTTTAAAAAGTATAATTAATAATTCTCTTTATGGACTTTTTGGGAATCAATGATGAAACTCATCTCTCCGAGTAGGCCTTTCCAAGATTGATTGAACCTGAAGAAATCAACCAACTCGCCATCATCTAATTCGAAATTTGATCGATTTGATGAGCTTGTCAATCGTCGGCAGTTCTAAAAAATGTAGATTCGACAAAGTCGGTTCGAGTGACGGGTGAGAGGGCTTGAAACCCAACGGACTAGACTCGGACCAAAAACCTTCTCTTCCACCCTTTTTTCAGCAAGTTTTCTGGCCATTTAAAGGTTCCTTTGCTGTCAACATCAATATTCCAATCAAATTTCATTGTCTTTGACTCATTCTGGTAAGATTTTTCTTTCTATCTTCGTGAATAAAAAGATCTGGACAAATTTGAACAAATTTTGGCCAGATTTAACGAGATCTTGACAGATTCAGCCAGATTTTGACCAAATCCAATGAAATCTCTACTAGATTTGGCGAAATCTTCTCCCTTTATTACACACTTGACGAACTCAACGTTCGACCACCACCCAATGAGGCACGATCCAATGTGCTTGGCAGGTCAATTCCAAGTTTCGTTCTTTCCAACTCAAAGTGGTAAGGTTAAGTCTGAGTTGAGCACAAAACCGACCCGAACCAACTCTTGAACACCCCTATTCCAAGGGAAGAGATTTAGAAAATACCAATTTCCAAAATAACTTTCAAATATTGCTATTTTTTTAAAAGTAACATTTTGAAAAAATAGCGTTGGGTCACTCACACGTCATTTTCCTTTTTATTTGTTTTGGTGGAGTAGGACCAACCTCTTGACATGGTCTTCATTGGAATTATGGTATATTGGTAATTTGCTTGGGTGGAGGACCGACCTTTTGACAGAAAATTCTTGTATGAACGGTTGTTAGAAAAATAATAATGACTAAACAAGTTTGAATAAGCAATAATAATATAAATTTAAGTAAATTTAGGAACAATTTTACTGTGCTATAGAATCATGTAAATAGCGTTGTCTCTAAAAGTTGATTCGTGCCACTTGGTGTGATTAGTTCTCTTGGCCAAACAATCCTCAAGATTAGACTATAGCGTCGACCTTTGTGATGTACACACTTCCACTCACAAAAAGTTTAAGAACAACCTTCTATTACATTTCCTTAAAAAACAAATATTCTTGTAGAAAAATATGTGGGAGAGAAAGATAGTAGAATTGTGTATTTCTAAAATATAGAACAGTAAAAAAAAAAAACTCTTTAGAAAAGGTGTTATGATGAGTATTATATAGGCTATTTATAAAAATAATAATCTGTAGTTATTTGTTACTAATAACCCTTAAAAACCCAACGACTATATTATCAATTATTGCCTAATGACTATTTTCTCATAATTGTTCAACCGTTATTTTTGAAATAACATAATTGCCCAACGGCTAGAAAATAAATAAAAATAAAAGTGTTTGGAATACACACCCACACATAGTTTTAAAAACTGGACCAAACTAGACGGTCCAACCGGTTCATTTCGATCCGGTTAAAACACCAAAAATCGGATAAAACCGGAGTTGAACCAAAAAATTAAAAAAATAACGGTTTGATATCCGGTACGGTTTTTGAAACCATGCACCCACGCCAATACTGGTCTCATTACTCTCTTTTGACATGGTCTTCATTGGAATCATTGTACCTTGGTAATTTGCTCTGGTAGAGGACCCACCTTTAATTTGACATGGACCACACGGTTTTCATTGGATTCCTTGTATATGGGTGATTTGTTCTGGCTATACCGTAAGGACTAAGGTCCGGAACAAGGACCTTGACTTTAGCTTCAATAATGCAAGGGGAACACCTTGCTCCACTGCCTCCACATCGCACAGTTTTTTATTTGCAAATGGCCAATCACTGACATGTTGCTTCTCGTAATTTTCCACTTTTAAAAATTGATTCTTCTTAGCTTTCTTATCATTATCTTCCGAAAAAAAAAAAAAAAAAAAATTCTTATCATTAACCAAAGTCTTTTTTTTTTTTTAATCATTAACCAAAGTCATTTAGGTCTACAAGAAATTAGACACAAAAGTGTGTTATCTTTTCCTTGATTTATCTTGATGTTTGGTTATTTTGTCTACGATTCCACCTCTCAAGCTACTTTCACATTTGGCGAGTACATTTATATCGATGTATCATGTCAATAACTATGACAATAAATGATTTCTATTCACTTGTTTTAATTAGGGTAAATTGCAAATTACACCCCTGAAGTTTGGAGTTATTTAGATTTTACACTTCAAAATTTCAGAATTTTGATTTTACACCTTGAAGTTTGATTCCGTTAACAATTCACACCCTCCAGTTAGTTTCTACCGTCAATTGACACATCACTATATTGACATGTTTTATTTTTGCTAAATCAGCCCAAAAATTGTGAAAAATAATGGCAGACTTGGCACAATAAAAACGGTGTAGTTTTGCCCAAATTTAAAACACAAAACTTAAAGCCTAAACTACACCGTTTCACGAAGGCAGCTCCCTCCCAAATCGCAGAGCAGAGGTCCATCGTGAACTCATCAGGTCCACAGCGGTGGCACTGTGGTGTTTGATTGTGAAAAGTTAAGATAAGACGTGGGCAGCATATTGCATTGTGTTGTGCTTTGCGGCTTGTGCACGTGACACCTACCAGGCTATGGTGTTTGGGATGAGCCTCCGCTCTGCCAGAGTAGCTTCTTTGCTTTTGTCCATTTTTTGGTATTTTGGTGGTTACGGATATCTTGTATTCTTTATATGATTTGGTAAATTTGTTTTCTTCGGGCGATACCAATACAACAGTTAATATATGCAAAACTTAACTCAGCAATTATTTCGAAGAGATGTTAGATGTGTAACAAATACAAACATTGCATTAGTTTCATGTATTCCATTTGCAGCAGCTAGCAAATAAACCATATGACAACTTGGCATTGGCCAGTTTTGTCATATGAAACGAGAATGTAAATAGTTTAGTGTCAATGGTCTTGCGTTTTTTTGCTTAGAATTATTGTAGTTTTGAATTGTATATAAGCTGTTAATTTTTATACTCTCTTGTGTGTATAAACTTGCTAAAGGCTAATGGATAAATGGAAAATGGTTGTCTTTGTCTGCAGAAAATACAGATAGCTTTAGATGCCATGTTTTGAAGGCAGCTGAGAGAAGATACAAAAATATTGAAAGAAACTATGGAAACCCAATCACATCTATGAATCCCCAACAAAGCCAATCCAATAATGGCAAGAAAAAGCGAAACCCAAAACAAGAGAGAAATAGAGTTGGAGAGAAGAGAAGAGTTCTCACTATCGCTGCCGCTGTGGACCACTAGACCTGATCTAGTTGAGCCCATGGCTTTGAGGTTTGGGTTCACGATGGTTCTCTGCTCTGTGGATTGGGAAGGAGCTGCCTTCGTGAAACGGTGTAGTTTAGGCTTTAAGTTTTGCGTTTTAAATTTGGGCAAAACTGCACCGTTTTTATTGTGCCAAGTCTGCCATTATTTTTTCACAATTTTTGGGCTGATTTGGCAAAATTAAACATGTCAACATGGTGACGTGTTAATTAATGGCAAAAACTAACTGAGGGGTGTGAATTGCTAATGGAACCAAACTTCAATGTGTAAAATCAAATTTCTGAAACTTTAAGGTGTAAAATCTAAACAATCTCAAACTTCAGGGGTGTAATTTGCAATTTACCCTTTAATTATCTAAAGGTGACTTTTCCAATAACTCTCTAATAAATATTAAATACGATTAATATCTCTGTAATAGATTAAAGATGGATTAGGATGACTTCTTGGGTTAACTTCATAATAAAATTCTTGAAATTTTATCTATCTATTTTGAAATGAGTAAATTGAGATTTTCCATAACGTCAATAATTTAAATCAATACTAAAATTGTGATAGTCAATATTTTTTAAAATGTTGAAAAAGTGGTAAAATATATCCTGCTCATTTGAAAATGAATGGTCATGATTGGATTGCTCTAAAAATCACAAAGAATCTTAATACAATTATAAAATCCATTTATCTTTGGAGGTCATTTAGACTTTTAAAATATACAAACCAATGTTATTAGATTTACGTCTATAACCAAAATAATTAAATTAAATTTATAAAGTTTAATTCTTTGTATTTTGTACGTCATTGTAGCTCCTAGCATCCACCACGTTACGATCTATGGAAAAGAACTATTAAGAATTTATATTATATGCCAATGATTTTGCAATATTTTTTTATGATTGGTTGGCTCAATGTCAAGGGGTGCTCATATTTGGTGCAATTGAGTGGCAGACAAAAACTAAGCTGTAGATTTTTATGTAACCAGTAAACTGATTTTTTTTTTTTTTTTTGGTTTTAAAAAATGGGAATTAGATATGTATTGAGTATTGTTTTATGTTTATAGTTCTCCCGTTGGAGCATTTTTGGGCTGTACACAGTATACACTATAAAAATACTTAGTATTTAAAAAAAAATTACATCTAAGTTTTATTTATTTATTTTTAACAATCCAACCAATGAAAAAGGTCTTTTATTATTGGCTTGATAAGACAAAGGAAAATAAAAACATAATTGATTTACTTCAACGTGAAGTCAAGTTAGACAAATTTCTGTTTTTTATTAAAAAAAAATGCAATGGGTGATGTGTTAAAATTTCTTGCAAAAATTGGAAACTGAATTTACAATTAACTGGATACTGAACACGTGGTTGTTAGTCTCACTTAAGGCCAAGTTCAAATTTAGACTACTGGTACAAGGTTTCTCCCCCAAAAAATGAAAAAAAGAAGAGAGAGAGAGAGTACTGATACAAGATGTAGGAATAAAAATTATGCCGAAAAAAAGTAAAACAT
The DNA here is from genome assembly GCF_040712315.1 of Castanea sativa. Classification (NCBI taxonomy): domain Eukaryota; kingdom Viridiplantae; phylum Streptophyta; class Magnoliopsida; order Fagales; family Fagaceae; genus Castanea; species Castanea sativa. The sequence goes on along the minus strand of NC_134023.1, from coordinate 65,465,696 downwards.
TTGTTTAAGGTATAAAGTTTAATTATAAAATTAATTGAAATATAAGTCAATAACCTTACTCAATAAAATAAACATTAATGTATATTTTAAAATTTTAAATTACATTTTCTTTACACTTTTAATATATATTAAATTTTATGTCAATTAAATATTATTTATTATATAATTTATAAACTGATATATTATACATAATTTTAAATTATAAAAATTTACCATTTAAACAAAATATAAAGTACAGACTCCGTATAGAAAGATATCAAGCATTGTCTTTGCATAATAATTAGAGTTAAAAGATTTTTTTTTCCTTTTCTTTTCTGGAGAAACAAGAATCTAGGGTTAAATCTAACAAGACGTTGACAGATCTAATCAGATTAAGACCAAATTCAGCAAAATCTTAGCCAGATTCGGCCAAATCTTCTGCCTTTATCACACACGTGATGAACCTGACATTTGCTCTGGTGGAGGACCCACCTTTAATTTGACATGTACCATTGGATTCATTGTATATTGGTGATTTGTTCTGTCTATTGGCTGGCCAACTGTACCGTAACAACGACCTAGACTTTAGCTTCAATAATGCAAGGGGAACACCTTGCTCCACACCACACGGTTTTTTCTTTGCAGTGGGCCAATTACTACCATGATGCTTCTTGTTATTTTCCTATGCATGATAACGATTCTTCCAAGAAAATATAAAGGAAAACTAATAATGTTAACACTTCCACTTTAAAACTTGATTCTTCTTCACAGCACTATTACCTTCACTAACATTAGAGCACTTCAAGCCCATCCTCTAGCTTTCGTCTCGATCTTCTAATTTCCTTTTCCACGTTACAAAGAAATGGCCGAAGGAATGCTCCTTGCCGTTGCAGAAAAAATCATTGAAGATTTGGGCTCTTGGGCTTTCAAAGAGGTCGCATCGCTTTGGGAAGTCGAAGCTGAACTTGAAAACATCAAGAACTCTGTTTCCACTATTCAAGCTGTACTTCAGGATGCAGCAGAGCAGCAGAGTCATAACCATCAAGTTAAGGACTGGCTCGATAAGCTCAAGGACGCCGTTTATGAAGCAGATGACTTGTTGGGTGAGTTCTACACTAAAGCTTTACGAAGAAGAGCGATGAGTGGGAATATTACAAAAGAGGTACGCGATTTCTTTTCAACTTCAAATCCACTTGTTTTTCGTCGAAAGATGAGTCGTAAAATAATTGCAATGAAGCAGAAACTAAATGCAATAGCGGAAGATAGGAAAAAATTTCACTTGAAAGAATACCATGTTGAGCCACCCGTGAGTATGGAAAGGGAAGAGACTCACTCATTTGTAGCTGATGAAAAAGTTATTGGGAGAGAGGATGATAAAGAGGCCGTCATAAAACTGTTGTTGGAGCCTAATAATGAAGAGAATGTTTCAATTATTTCTATAGTGGGGATTGGTGGGTTAGGAAAAACCACACTTGCTCAATTTGTATACAATGACAAGAGCATCAAAGAACATTTTGAACTAAAAATGTGGATATGTATATCTGATGTCTTTGAGGTGAAAATGATTATTCAAAAAATAATATCTGCTACAGGTGAGAAACTTGAAGACCATAGCATGGATAAATTACAAGATCAACTTCGTAAAATAATTAATCAAAAGAAGTACTTACTTGTCTTGGATGATGTGTGGAATGAGGATCCTCACAAATGGGAACGCTTGAAAAATCTTTTAGTGGGTGGTGCTAAGGGAAGTAAAATTGTAACAACTACGCGTGGGAGATTGGTAGCAGAGATTACACACTCAGTTTCAATACACACTCTTAAAGGTCTCTCTGAGGAACAATCTTGGTTGTTATTCAAGCAAATAGCATTTAGAGAAAGGCAAGGGCAAGAGACCAATAATCGTAGACTAGAAGAAATTGGAAGGGAAATTGTGCACAAATGTCAAGGGGTACCCCTTGCCATAAAGTCTATAGGAAATGTATTGCGCTTGGAGAGAACAGAGTATAAATGGTCATATGTCAAGAATAATATACTAGAAAGTGCAACTCAACAAAAAAATGACATATTTCCAATTCTAAAGTTGAGTTATGATTATCTTCCATCACATTTGAAAAATTGTTTTGCCTTTTGTTCCTTGTTTCCTAAAGATTATGAGATCGATAAGGTGACACTCATACAACTATGGATAGCGCAAGGTTTTATCCGACCATCAAACAAAAACCAAGAATTAGAAGATGTTGCAGATGAGTATTTCAAGGATTTGCTTTGGAGGTCCTTCTTTGAAGAAGTGACAAATGCATGGGGAGGAGAATTAAAATACAAGATGCATGATTTAATTCATGATCTTGCACAATTAGTTGCAGGGGCAGAGTGCAAAATAATTACTTTGGATGGAAACAATTTTGATGAAAAAACTCGTCATGTGTCACTTCCATTTTATACGAACTCATCTTTTATTGAAACTTCTTGGCTAGTTAGAGCAGAGAAGTTACGTACATATCTTCTAAGAATGGAAACTAATGGGTGGGCATGGGTCCAAGACCGAGACAAATCAGAGTTTTTGAATAAACTTATTTTGAGTTGCAGAAGATTGCGTGCATTGGGTTTATGTGGAGTGCATATTAAGAGAGTGCCAGATTCTATTGAAAAGTTAATACATCTTACTTACCTTGATTTTTCTGGAAATAGTGGTATTGAAACTCTCCCTAATGCTATTTCTAGACTTTGGAAATTGCAAACACTAAAAGTCAATGGTTGTTGGAATCTTAAAGAATTACCTAGAGACGTTAGATTTTTGGTTGGCCTCAGGCATCTTGAGAATAGCGATTGTGAGCATTTGAGTCATATGCCTGATGGATTAGGGCAAATGACATGCCTTCAAATGTTATCATTATTTGTTGCGAGAGACAACCAAGCTTCTACCTCTGGGCCCATTGGTAGTGGGTTAGACGAATTGAATTCGCTAAACTCCCTGAGAGGAAAACTACAAATCTCAAATTTGAGATGCTTGGAAGATGTTTATTCAGAACCCATTGCTGCAAATTTAAGGGCAAAACAATATCTTGAACGGTTGACATTATTATGGCATGCAAATGATCTTCATTTTTATTCTGATGATGTCAACGATAGTGATGAGAAGTTATTAGAAGGTCTCCAACCACACCAAAACCTTAAATTTTTGTCTGTGAGAGGGTATGGGGGTGTGAGATTTTCAAGTTGGCTTTCTTTGCTCACAAATCTTGTTGATTTATCTATAATTGGTTGTAAGAGATGTCAACAACTTCCACGATTGTCTCAACTCCACTCTCTGGAACGTCTATCGCTTACAAATATGAAAGTTTTGGAGTACATATCAGATGGTGATATAAATGAGGAGGTTCCTACTACATCCTTCTTCCCATCGCTAAAGACAATTCATATTGACCGCTGCCCTAGTCTGAAGGGATGGTGGAGGAGCACATCAACAACAGATCACCAACAACATCCGCATCACCAGTCACTGCCTTCATTCCATCATCTCTCTGTTTTAGATATTCAGTTTTGCCCTAATCTAACTTCCTTGCCTCCATTTCCGTATCTCGAAGAAAGTCTACATTTGGATCAAGTCAGTTTGAAAGCTTTACAACCGACAATAGCGATGACTTCTTCGCTTCCTTCTTCCTCCTCTTTCCTGTCCTCTCCTTTCTCCAAATTAAAGTCTATGACTTTATATGATATAAAGGATGCAGAGGATCTACCAGATGATTGGATGTCAAACCTGAGTTCTCTCAAGCAACTACATATACAAGGAGGCCCTAAGCTGAAATCTCTATCTCTAGCCGTGCCCCATCTCACCTCACTCGAGGACTTGGAGATATTTGATTGTGAGCTGTTTGATTCGATTAGTGACATGGGTGATGATGGCATCGAATGGCAGCATCTTAAATGCCTCAGTTCTCTGCTTTACGTAAGGGTTCCGAATTTGAAGTCTATTCCTTCCGGGCTTCAACATGTTACTGCTCTGCGAAGGCTTCTGATTTCTGAGTGTCCCAATTTGACGATTTTCCCAGAGCTCACCTCAGTTGTATACCTTGAAATTTCACACAGCCCCGACCTAACATCAATTCCCGGTGGAATTAGTAATCTCACGTCCCTTGAAGAACTTCGCATTTCCCATTGTCCAAATCTCAAATCACTTCCTGATGAGATGGTTTCTCTCAAGGCTTTACAAAATCTATCAATTGACGGATGTCCTAACTTAGCGAAAAGATGTGAAAAGGAAATTGGGGAAGACTGGTTCAAAATCGCTCACGTCCCTGTTTTGAAAATTCGGAATTGGTGATTTTATATGCTGAAAAAATGTGAACCAGTCCATTTTTCAGTCAATTCCTCTTGGGCTACCTCAAGAACACTAGCCCTCTCAGCTTCGACCATGCCACTTGCAACGTAACCTCTGGTATGTCTTCTGCAATAGCTGAGCTTGGTAGCTCTTCACTTTTTACTTTTTTTTTTTTCATTTCTTAATAATCTTATATAATTTATGTATGGTTGCTGAGAAAACATCGTAAATTTTTGGTAGCTCTTAACAGTTGTTCGCTCTCTTCTTTTTTTCTTCTTTTTTCTTTTTTGGAATGCAACTCTCTTTCTTAGTTTATTGGGTTTTAATATAAGCCTTTTGCAAAAACTGATTTGTTATATTGATTCATGCAATGAGGAGCCAAGGATTCCATTGTTATATAATGGCCATACTAAGAGTTTTGTTAAGAAAGGTTAAAGTGTGATACTCTGTTTTGTTGTGAAGAAATTTTGCCTCAAAATTAAAGCTCTACGAGATTCGCATTGCATTTCTAGGATGCCAATAGTGATGCACTGAAACAGAATTTAATGTTTTTTATTTTTCGTTGTTATTGAAATATTGTTATCCTTTTTGTCATTGCATGATCCTGCTCCTTTGTAATCTATTTACATGAATGGCCTTAAAATGAATATGCCTTTTGTTTATCAACAGATTTAATGGGATTAATCATCGAGTGAGTGTGGATCATCTAAAGAATTTGAAGATTTTTGTGGAAAATATGGCAAAGGATCTATTCCTTGGAGACAATGAGGATTTCGGAAACTGACTTAGCTCAGGTACTTGGTTAAAGTCACCATTAATTAAAGGTTATTGTGTAATTTGGAGTAGTGTTCCAGTGGGATCTCTGATTTTTGGCATTTAACACTATGGCGATATTGAGTTAATCAATTTTCTTACAAATAGAAGAAAAAAGCTTAATAAATATCACAAAGTCACTAATGGGGTAGAGGGGATGGTCCACCTAAAAAAGTTCATGTCCTATAGCTGATAGGGCCTGAACTTGGTTCATCTTCTATGTTTCTAGATAAATGTAGATTAATTGTGAATCCTAATCTTTTGTAGTGATTCAAATGCTACGTTCTTAACTCTTCTTCTTTGTTCTCTTTGTGTTTTTTGATGATCTGCCAGTTTATTTGATCTTAGATGGAAAACAAATTGGAAGCATGAAACAAAACTAGGGATAAATATCTGAGCCTATAGAGAACCTTTTGGGCAAGTGCAGCAAGTGAACAACTTGGCTAATTATCTTGTTTTTGTGTTCCTTTTTCCCTCAAGGGGAAAAAAGGGGGGTGGGGGTGGGAGACACGTAAATCCTTCACTTGTTTCTTTGTTCTAAGCATCTGTACCTTGGTATAAATGATAAGACTGCACTTTTAGGTTTGCAGAGTTGATTTTAAATAAACAAATTGAAATTTGGCACTTGGAGATGTTGGAATAGATTTATGGTGAATAATCATTATTCATTAGGATGATCTAGTCCAACCCAACAACAAAGCCTTAGTCCTAAAAACTGGATTAATATTAAATGCATTTCAGAAATATGATCTGCTACCAAACTTATCAGCAAAAAAAAAAAAGACCCAAAGATATGATCTGCTCCAAAGTTTCTATAGGTCCATATATCTCTGTCAAAATTCAATCCTCTTGTTCCCCTTCAATTAAGAGCATAGTGATTTTTTTGATCATTTGATTTTGTGTGCAGAATATAGGCAGGCTTGGAATATAAAAACTGCAAACAGTTGGTTGTTTATCCAAAGCGAGTTGGTATTGCAATTATCAAGCCACAACTGAAAAATTAAGTGGTAAATCATTTAAGTTTCATATATGGTTATTTATTTATGTACTTGAACTTATGTTTCGTAGTATGGCATGGAAAAAGACCACAGCTTGGTGTTAACTCCCCTGTTTCTTTATATTCATGCATCTCCTTTCTAAGTTCCCTATGATTGTTAGATACTGCTCTCTCTCTTTTCATTCTTCATTTTCGTTTTAGGTATGGTGATTTTCTCAGTTATAGGAGTCTGTATGCCAGAGCTTTGAATACTTAAACAAACAAGATTTCAGTAGTTTATGTCTTCCAACCATACTGGTAATAACGAATATGCAGCAACTAGCAAAAAATAAATTGGTAAGTATCTCAATTCTCATCTTTATTATATCTTACCACATAGATTAGGCTTAAAGGTTCACTTGTTGGAAATTTAATTGTAAGACGGTAAAAACACTTAAATTCCTCTCTTTTCCTTTTTTTTTTAAAATTTTTAATTTATTATTTGAATTTAATTTTGATAGGCTGGAATGGACGAAGATGATGGTTTGGTGGTAGCAATCCAATTACTACATAGTTATAGATATAGCTTAATATCTCATTCCTTGTGAAGCATTAGGTTATGTTCATGTCAAAATATTGGAAATGTTTACTCTTTCCTATGTACATAAGCAGGACTCAGAAAGCATCCCTTTGAAATGGGAGGTAGAGTGGAGATAGGATTCAAACTTAAGAAAACATTTTGGTGCCATTATAAACTACCAGTTGTTCCAAAAACTTAAACTGATAGGAAATTTTTCCTATGTTAACCATTATTGTAATAATTATAATGTAGAGTTTGTCCTGACTAAACCAGGTAACTCAAATTTTACAGGTTACATGACAAAAGCCACCAATATTTTCTCTTAAAGCTACGAAGTTGCTGCATCAACACTCAACAGTCAGTGCAGGGCTTGTGTTTTTGTGTAGTAGAGTGGGAAAAAGAGGTAAGATTAGATATTCATTAAAGTATTATGTCTACTTTTGGCTTTTTTTAGGATGAACGCTTTGACATAAGGGAAATTGTTGCACACCGTGGAGTGCACACGCCATACACACAACACTTTGGAAATCATGTGTTCAAAACACAATTTCTCACTTAAATTGTGAAATCATGTTTTGAATCCACGATTTCAGTTGATGTGGGATGCACACACAATATACACCGGTCTGAAGTTGGTTTGGATGCACTAGCAACAAAGGGAAATCAAATTACAAAATGATGTATGCAATCTTTTTCCAACTGGGAATGTCACCAACAACAATCCTCTACTGTTGATTTTTGTCATTTCATGATGAACTGAACTGCATTCCAGTATTGCAATTCCATGTTTTAAGGTCCCGTAAGGTAGATCATGAATATTTCACAGGTTGCTTTTGGTATTTTTGGGTAGATCCACTAGGATTATGTCTTGGTACTTGAATTAATGATGAGGAAGATTTGGCCAGTGAGCTCTAACTCAACGGGCACCTCTTCCCCTTATAAGTGCTAGGTGGAGGGATGGGTCTTGGGTTCAAGACCCATCAAGTGAGTGTGTAACTTACTAGTGAAAAATATGACGAAGAAAATTTAGAAGCTCAATACATAGATACCAATTTTTGTGATTCAATTTCCATTGCAAGGGATTTTTTTTTGGATATACTTATTAGAATTTGACATTTTTTTTTAAATGCAATTCATAGCCACTTCTCCTGGCTGCATGTGAAAAATTTTCTATTCTGTGGTACTGTGTTCTGTCCACTTACCTTTTACCATTTAGCTGCACCTATTGAACCAATTCCCTACCTGGCTTTGACATTCCAATGTCTCCATATGATTAAAAGTCTCTAAACTATTTTTGCATTGTCTTTATAGTGGGTATGTATATCTATTTTTAATGCAAAATTTGTGTTTCTTTGCATTATTGAAAGGAAAATAGCATATAAAAATTTCCCAATAACTTTCATTTTATTCATCTTTTAGAGTTTGGTCATCTTATGACACTTTTTTTTCCAGAAGAAGGCACAGTTTAGGGCACTGCTTGAATGAATTCAGTCTTTTGCCTTGCCAATGACCATTTGTTCTGGCTTCCAGAATTCCAGATCTTGTTGATAATTAATGATATATAATTGTTAGATAATAGTCTTTATAAAGAGTATAGCTACTATCATCATCATTTGAATGTGCCATGGATGCTTGACCTAACTGATAACTAGTGTGTGTGTGTGTGTTTTAGTATAATGTGAATCCAAAAATATCCTCAGTTCTCATATGCCACCACATCAAAGAATACTAACATTTTTGTAAGAACAATGTTGTGATACTTTACTAGCTACTCTCAACTTTGTGACATGGTCTTCTCTTGAATCATGGCATGTTTTTGTTTTCCAGCCCTTGGAAGACATTCACATTCATTCTTCCTTTTGTTTCGAGTAGGATGATTTTATCAGAAATTTGATTCTATATGCTAGGAAGCAAGAGCCAGTTAGCCACAGGAGCATTGAATACTAGATGGACATGTTTGAGAGTGTGTTTCTTCTTGCTACACTAGTAATAAAAATATTTAGAGACTAGCAAAAAGCCGTATCTCATTTCTTCTTACTTCGTGTGTTTTGAAATTGTTTTTGCCAGTTGGTAGAAATATTACTGCTTTGGTGTTACCTCTCTTTTCTTTTCCAATTTATTTCGCAAACTTATGTTTGATAGGATGGAATGGATAAAGATTGTAGCTTGGCGTTAGCAATTAGAGAGCTGCCTAGTTTCAGTGTTGCTTAATTTATGAAGACTAATCGTTTGACTTTTCAATGACTCCTTGTGAAGCATCAGCTTTATGTTCATGTAAAAATATTACTGATGATTTTTACGAATGCTATTTATATGCTTTTCAAATTGTCACTATTTTGTACATATCAGTACTCAAAAAGACAAAAACCATCCTTTAGAAATTACATAACAAAAGAACTATCAAGGGATATATTTTAGTGGGTCAAAAATTGTCAATTACAACAGGATTGGATGTTCCAGTGCTTGTAGCCTTTTCTTCTTCATAAGTCTAGAAATGGATCTGCTTAAGTTGGTGAGAACGCCCTTAGTTCATGCACTAACAGTATGAGTGAGTAGTACAACTTACAAAAAAAATTAAGTGATTATTGTTTTCATGATTTACATTAGACTTAGCTGTTGGAGCAGGAAAAAAATAGAATGTTTTTCCTAAGAGATAATGGTTTTTTTCTTCAGTAGTTTTTCTTAGTAAGCATTTAATGCCTTCTTTCTCTTAAGCAGCCTCACATTCTTAGGGGAACTTAGCATACCATATAAGTTTGTTTTTGTTTTTGTTTTTTTGTTTTTGTTTTTTTGGGTGATTAGTACTTAGCATACCATATAGTTATAATTCCACCCAAGGAAAATTTAATTAAATGAAATCTCTGAAATATTATATGAATCCAACATCTTCTGTTATGAAGCATACAAATTTGCAAGTTGTTAATAAACTTTCTGATTGAATGCTAAAAAACCAATAACTATAGAATGGAGAAAATTATGATATTTTTTTCAAATTATTTATGCTGCAAAGAAAATATTAAATGAATTCATGATACTTATTAGACCTTTTCATCTAAAAATAATTAGTGACTCATATTGGACTGACTAGCTGTTGCTGCAGGGCAAAAAATGTGACTTTCCATATCAGAGGACTCCTAAGACTTCCATGATAAAGGTTCGTTTCTTAGATATGCATTTGAACTTTCATCTTTGAAGTAGCCTAACATTCTTGGAGTTAATTAGCATATTATAAAGTTATAATCAAGCGATGGACAACTGACTACATGAAATATTTAAAATAACATATGAATTGAGAATCTTCTATTCTCAAGCATAGAAATTCATGAGTTGTCAACAATCTTTTAAATTGAGTCCAATGTAACAGTAGCAATTGAATAGAGGAAAAATGACCGCTTTTATAACAATTTGGGTCCCAAAGAGAGAATTTATTTTCAATGTCCAAATGCTAATTAGACCTGCTGCAATATCTTTGTATTAATTTTACGATTATGTCAACTTTTGCTGTTAGTGGAGCTCGTTTTCTTGGTGACTTTGGATGTGAACACAAATCCCCTGTAGTTTTATTCCATTTAACAACTAACTAACATGAATACTTTTTGATGCAGAAATTTTCTTTTAAGGTGAAGTGAGGCCCATTCTCAATTCCAATGTTTGAAATTCCTAGTTTTCTACCTGAACTATTGCATCAATAATTCTTCATTGTAGATAATACGGAATATTACTTTGGTTGCTCTCTCAAAATTCTAGGATTGATAAATGTTAAATCAATCCATGCACTCACTAACATTAGGGAATGCAAGCTTTGTGTGTAAGTCATGTGCAATGTTTTTCATTGTTGTTGCTCTTGCTCATATGGTTTTCAAAATTTTTGTTAAAAACACATCATTTGAAGTGTTTATGTTAACTTCAATTCATTTGGTTTAATGTCTCCAGGGTGATTGAAACATTCTATTCTAAATCCCATAATAGCAAAATTGTCTTTACACATGTAACGAGGAAACCTTAAAATCTGCATACATTATATAATTAATGGAACATTTCAGTCCATTTTCTTGTTTCATAATTCATTTCATCTCTTGACCTTACTGAATAGGTTTTTTCAGTTATACACTTATTACGTCAAGATGGCAACATATACAATACGGATTTGTTCAAACAAACAATTTCATTTGTCATTGATTAAGAAACTATAAGCACAGATTATAATGTGGAATTTTGTCCTAACTAAGCCAGGTGACTCACTTTTCACAGGTTACAGGACAAATGAAACCAATATCATCTCTTAAAAATGTGAAGTTGATGCATCAACCATTTGAGTAGGGCTTGTGCTTTTGTGCAATAGAGTGGCACTAAAATGTAGAGGTAAATATTGTTTAAATAACTCTTTTTTTTTTTCCGATAATAACTGTCTACTTTTGGTTTCATTTAGGATGACTGTTGTGCTATAATATGCACCCTATCTCATGACTACTTTTATTTCCAACAGTCCAAGAATGCAGACATCACATGTTGGAGCAGATGATGCAACCAGTTGCTCTGACTTCATTATTACTAGCCCAGAGGAATTTCATTTGTTATCAAGGTCTTGCAATTCCCTCCCTGCTTTACAAGAAATGTGGATTACCAAAGATACAAAGTCTTACATGGGTTGAATTAGTTCCATTTATATACGTTGAACACCAAACCAAATTTGGTGATTGCTTATTAATAGGATGAGAAGATATCAATGGCAACAAATAAATAGGCTTTGCACTTGTATAAATAGCCAGTCATGCTTAGGATACAAAGTGTTTGCTAGTTGTGGTGAGAGAGTGATCTTTGGGTGTACTTGGGGCTTGGGTTTTGTGAGTGTTTTTGTGTCACTTTTGTAATCTCCTTATTTTTTTAGTGAATCTTTCTCTGGCACTGCCCGTGGATGTAGGCCTAAGGCCGAACCACGTAAATCTGTGTGTTCTCTTTGTGATTGTTTCTCCTATTTTTCTACTTTTATTTCAAACAAACCCACTTTTTTTTTTTGCTTCACTCATAACCAAAAAAATAAAAATAAAAATAAAAATAAATCAAGGCTTCTGCTATCTCAACATAAAGTATAATACTAAGACAGGAATGGAACTTCAAAATTTAGTTTGGAATCTATGCACTAGAGATAAATGGAATTTAAGATGACAATGATTTATGGTAGGGGTGTACACGACATGAACTCGACATGGGTTTTTTCGGGTTAGGGTTGGGCTTTAATGAGTTTGGGTCATAAACAGGTCGACTTGAAAGTGACACGATAAAAAACATGTCATAATGTCAACCTGTGTAACCCGCAATAGACATGTTAATTTATTTGTGTCAACTCGAAATGACCCATTTAACACAACTTGTTTAACTCGCATAACAAATAAATATTCATTTTATTTTAGATTTGTCAAATACCTTTTATATCTAACATATATTTTATATTTAAAAAGAAAAGTAATTACAAAAATTAACAAGAGATAAAATTGAAAATTGAAAATTGAAAATTGAAACTTTACAAACCCTAGATCTCTAAACCCTACAAACCCTAAATCTCTAAACCTTCTTATAAATATCATTTTTTTTCCAGCTATACTACTCTTCTCATGCCTAATTCTTAAACTCAAAGTGTTAACTCTCAAACCGGTTATTGCTCTTTCTCTCTCTCTCTCTGAGGTGTACGTACTTTTTTTGGAGTGTAAAGAACTTATTTCTAGATAAATGTTATATTTTTGCTGAGCTATATTATTTTGAATGTGAGTTGAAGACTTGAAGTGTATGCACTACTTTTGGGATGTAAAAAAATTTATTTCTAAATGGATATTATATTTAATATTATGAAAGTTGAAATGAGTTGTATTACATTCGTGTCAACCCAACACGACTCGTTTATTAAGCGTGTTAAATGGGTTGGGTCAGGTCAACCCGCCTTATTAATAGGTCGGGTTAGGGTTGAAGGATCATGACACGATTATTAAATGAGTCGGGTTAGGGTTGAACTATTTAGTTAAATACCTCTACCTCGACACGACACAAACCCGACACGCTAACCCGAATTGACACCCCTAATTTATGGTGCCAATAGATATCTTGTTGGTTAAAATAAAAGTAAATGGGTGTAAGCCCAACTATCCAAAGTAAGGGCAATTAGCCCTCAATTTCCTTTAAAATACCTTCAAAATACTTAAAATAAATTCTAAAATCTGATTAAATAAATTTTTATTAATCATTTTATTAATAATTTTGTGTTAAAAACAAGTCTAATCACTATTATTACTAATAGTTAAATTATTAATTAATTAATATGCTTAATAATTTTACTTAACGAATTTACCTAACCTAAATTTAGTAGTTAAGTAAAGAAAATTATAGTTTAATTAGTAGACACTAGAAACAATAGATAGATAAGGATATCTTACTAAAGAATTTTTTATTAAAAAAGAATCTCAAAGACTACAGGCACAAGCTACCTCCATCCAGATCTTATTTTTTGTGATCATCAACTATCAATCATTACCAACCAAATCAAGTGGATTCCTTTTTTGCAAATATCTTACAATGTTAAAACTGGTTGATGTTTTAGTTTGATTATAAAAAGTTATTCTCAGGAGCAGATGCCATAGGTTAAAACTTTCTTAAAAAGAAAGAAAAATCTTACAATGTTTGAATTTATAAAAATTGGTCCAGATAACGTTAATGACGGTGTAATATCTTAAAAGATCCCACTTACTACAACTCGTGTTTCCTATAGTGTACCCTCTGGAGCCAATTACATATTGAATCCTAGCATTAGTTTTCTATTTGAGTTTCACTGTTCACAGAAAAATTAGGATGAGAAGCTGAATGAATTAGTGTTTGTAGGAAAATACCACGACAATGAGTTGGGGGTTAAAGTAGCCCTTCAACTGCAGTTCAAAAAGAAAGGAGGCCTAAGGCCCGACATTCACGTAGTGTTTAGTATGCTTTTGATGCAAGTTGGAGGAATAAAACATATAGATTCCTTCTTCTGAACTTAGTGGCTATAACTTTCATGCTTCCTCTTTTGGTTTGGTTATTTGAATATGGCTATAAAACACAAAAGCCTAGTGATCTTGCTTTTGTTTTTGGAGAAAGAATTATAAAATATAAAAACTCTATGAGTAAATTCTTGATGATTTAAGATTGCTTTTTTCTTTGCATGATTATACAAAGAAAATAAGGAAAAGTAATAATGGTAACTTAGGGGACTGAGAAGCCTGCCACACAAAAAAAAAAAGTTTGTGGGGGTGGAGCTTATATAATTTACCAAGTTTTTAATAAACATACCTTTCTATCACAATTTTCTCAAATTACGTTACTTCATTCATCTTAATTGCAGAATTGAATATGAATACATGTTTTTTCTCTGTTCTTTTATTTTTTGCTAAGCCAAGTTTACCATTTGCAATTTAAGTGACAAGGAAAAAGAAGATATGCTGCATTCTAACAATTCCAACATAGGTAGCATACAATGAAATGGGTTGTCTTTGATGATTTTGAAAGCAGTCTGATGCATTTCTTTCTTTTTAATTTTTTTTAATTTAAAAAACACTAATTATTTGCACTAAAGAACCAATGTGATGTTAGAAATTTAAGATCTAAGGTGATGGATAAGTACCATTTAGCTTATAAAAAGGTTTAATTTCTTCAGCATCCCTCTTCACAAACATTTTTTTTTTATAAGTTGCTTCCAGTTCAACATTTGCAGCTATGCCATCTTATTGACAACTTCAGATTTCTAGCCAAGAAAATAGGTAAAAACACATTTGAAAAGGATTCCTGACCATCCAGTGGTATTTATGGCATTGTACATTACACTATCCTAATTATCAAACAACCCAATAGCTTCATATTATGGTAAAAAAAAAAAATGTAAGAGCCAAAGAGAAGCAAATATTCAGCATAAATGCAATTATAATAAACAAAGACATTAACCTTAAAATGAGTAACAGTTACACACATAGATACGAATAAAATTCATTGAAAGATACTCAGATAAATTCAAATAAAATCATCACCGTCAGCTTTTCATTTTTATTGAGATATTGTGAAGTACGATTTTAGACGACTGCTATCAGCCTTCCAATCCAAAATTAAAAGTAGTGGGTTTATAGTCAATCACCATGTACTTCTCCACATGAGGCAGGAGCGCCTTTGCGTATTCAACATGAGTAGGATAAGCAATATACTATGCAACACCCTCCATATTCTCAAAGGTGGATTCTAAGACATGAGTGAAACCTTGATTTTTGTTCCCAGCACTCACATCCTTGCCCCTTTTAATCACATAGCATGACCAAAAATCATTTACATAAATGAAGTCTCTTAAACCAGTGTTTCAGTCACCGAAGTCCACTAAGAAAAATTTCTTGGTGCTGAAGACTTTTTAGCATCATTTCACCAACAGAATGAATCAGCTTTTGGCTACAAATACTCAAAAACATATTATTCCCGTGATAAGCTAAAAAGCCATTTTAGAATTTGAAAGATGTGCACAAAAATTTCTCAGTCTTTCTTGTTTTTTAATTGGGGTATACAACAACAATATGAGAAGTCATTGGAACTCTTTCAGGAGATTCTTTATACTTTAGCATTCTTACAGTATTTTCCTTCCTTTTGAATGAAAATGCCAGTCTGATTCTTGCTTAAAAAGCATAAAGACTTTCAAAATGATTGGAAACAAATTCTCAATCCTAGAAATGACCAATACTAAGCACTAATTAGGACGTGCAAAGAAAGCTTTCACCTAAATTACCATTTACCTTTAGCAACAGATATGGAAAATGACTTGAATAGACTGTTAAAGGAGAGGGATTTAAAATAAAAAATAATCTGTAGTTTAAGATGTATGTATTCTAGATCATTTGACAAGGTAGTATATCAAATTTGGCTTCACTCTAAAACTGTTCTCTTTCTTCTGCTTTTTTTTTTTTTTTTAACCCGAGTAAAAATGCTTCTGAACTAATTTAGATAGCGAATTTAAATCATGTATTGATAAAATGGAGGATTAAATATTTGAACATTGTTCCCCTAGGCTTTAATGTGGAAAATTTGGACAAAGAGGAATTCTAGGAACCTTGATGGGTTGTGCATCCTTGGCTTGAAATTATGTCCTCGTTTTTGAAATCTTTTTATGACTGGATGAAAATTTTAGGCAATTTGCAGTCTATGTTTTTCTTTGGTTTTTCTAGATCTTCTAAATTTGAGATTGTAATTCTTTTGAGTAACTTCAATACACCCCATAAGTGTATGAGTTGTATATCTTTTGTCTGTAAAAAAAAATTGGGAATATTTTTTAATAAGAAATTTTTATTTTTGAGGATTAAATTGAAAAATTGTCAACTTCAAATATTCGGCATGAAACATTAATTCAATTGAAAAAAATCTTTAGTTTAGTTTCTACTTATTGCATTTTACCGTTTAGCAACATAGCCAAACTTCGTTTTTGAATATTATAAATTGAGGTAAAAAGGTGTGGTCAGAATGAGAGAAGTCTGGCTAATTGGATTGGGCCTAAGGCCTTAATTTCATGCCCACAAAAATAAAAGCCTAACAATTGTATACTGACACCTTTTATTGCAGTTTGGGCGAAAGAAACTAATGCACTCCAAGAGGTCAATGAGTACGACCCAAGACCAAGAGTTGATCAAAATTCAGACACTTAAACTATAGATTTTTTGTCCAAACCCTTAAGGGATTTAATATTTGTATACATCATCGAGTAATAATGCTTATTATTGTTGCAAGCGCATTGATTTTTTTTTTTTTTTTTTGATTTAGATATATGTTTGATATTTATAGTACATCCATTGGATGGTTGATTCACAAGAATATTGTGGCCTCCGAGCATGATTCTCAGTTTGATGCTTTCTGCTCTATAACCATGTTAATTATAGAATTAGTAATCATGGGACAATATAATTATAATAATTTATTTACTTTTATAACTCATTATTCACTTCGGAGTATGCTTCACAATACTTTTATTCACTTTCTTATTATTCCTGAAACACTCAGGAAAAAGTGTCATTTACTGAAATTTTAAGGGAGGTTGCTGCAATTTGCACTTAAAAAGTTGTACTCTAGAATTGTTTTGTTACAATGAGTAATCATATATTTGGGAGGCACATTTTTTGTGCTATGTGCACCATCAAAATGGGAAAAGCACATAAACATCTTTCAATTACTTGTTAAATAATTTGAAGCAAATAGAAAAAAAGATGCAGGAAGTGAGACAAGAAAGAGAGACCATAAAGAACTATGCACTTAGGCGTGATGGCCTACATCTACAGTGTAAAGCCCCATGGGTAGCTATGACTATTTTATTTTGTTAAGTTTGTCTAAATTTTTATTTTTATGCAGTTAATATAATATATATTTGTCATTGTTTTTATAAAAATATTTAAACTAAATGACTAAACTCAACTCATTGACTCTATATTAATTATTGACACACACAACCACACTCATTCATACGTAAAATAATTCACTACGTGTTTACTTAACCAATCAAATGCTTGAATAATCACTAACTTTGCAATTTTTTTCTTGAATTTTTCTAATTTTATGACAAAAAGTTATTATAACATGATAACTATACACACTCACGTAACAAATCCTCTCTATTTCCTAATTATTAAATTATATAAGGTTATATTATACTTATATTCTACACACAAACATTCACATAAATGTCATTATTCACACAAATGACATTATAAAAAAAAGTAATGCACACAATCAATATTAGACACACTCATACACATATAATTAATAAAAAAATTTATAATAAAGAATGACACTTACAATTCACAAACACTTAAGAGTCAAAAATACTTGTAATAAGAGTGTATAAAATTTAAGTCAGGGTGTACCAAAATATTTTTAAGAAAAATTTAATGTATTAAATTAACAAAAAAATATTAAATATATATAATTCTTTCTTTTTCTTTTTTTGAAGTCAGGGGTTCATTTGAACCCCCGGACCAAAGAGTAATGCCGCCCCTGTATGTGTGTGTGTGTCATCATGGTTTTCAAAAGGGATTCAAACCACTTCTAGCATTAGACAACCCTTTCCCAATGGAGCTTTTTGAGAATCTTTTTGGTGAAAAATGAGCTTTTCCCAATTACCAATTTCAGGTACATGCACATAAACTTTTACTTTTAATGATAATAATGATAGACAAATGCTACAAACCCAGTATTTGAACTTAGGAGAGCCCGAACTAAAAGTGTCATTTCATACTGAAGGGGAATAAAAGTGAGCTTGACGGATTTACCTGGTAAATATGACGACATAAGGATGACAGTAGTTAACATGGCCAAGGAGGACGAGTCCATAGTGGACGGACGGGTATGATGCAGGGATCGTCCTTCCGAGATTATTTCCAAGAAACCTTAAATAAGGATTCACGCTATATAATTAAGGCTGATGTGGCCTTACTTGGTCTCCACATGAACATGCATAAGAAGAATTCTTGCATCGCACGTTTAGCCTTGATAGGAGGTATCCAAAAGGAAAGAGTTCTAATCCTAGAAGGAGAGGACTTCATGATCAGGGCGTGGATGCCAACCCTACACCACTATAAATACGCTGAAATCCTCATAAATCAAAGTACGCATAATTAACTCGACTCTGACACTCTAGGGTTGTAAAAAGACTCTAACTTGACCTTCGGAGGGTTTTTGGCCAACACCACACTGGTGCTCTCTATTAGGTCTTATCTTTTCTTTTTGCAGGTGTTATTTCGATTTGGAAGTGCTTGCAGCTTACTGGTGATTTTTTCGACATCATCAGTTGGCGCCGTCTGTGGGAAAGAGATTATTTAACCTTTGCTCTATTCCTGAGACAAAAAGTTGCATGGTACTCACTCGATCGATGGCAACAACCAACAATCAAGGTGATGAACCGCAAGCCACAACTCTAGAAAGGCAAGTCCAAACACTCGCGGCGGCGGTTGAGCGCCTAACTAAGAAGAATCATGATTGGAAGAGCAACTGCAGCAAAGGAATGCACACCCAAGCGCACCAGAGGAAGACTAGGAAGATGCTAGTCCAGAGGGGAGGAACGCGGAAGGGCTTGAAGGTAGCAACACTCCGACTAGACCGGAGCGGCAAGAGACCAACCGGCCATCCATATCAGACACGTTACCAACTCACATAGCAGCTGAGATGTAGGAGATGAGGGAACGTATAGATGTGATGATGAACGCCCTCAGAGAATGAATCTCTAGCGACCTGGACGACCTAGTCCATAGAATAGACTCGCCTATCACAGCGCTTGTGAGTTCATGCCCTTTTCCTCCAAAGTTTTGCATGCCTCAGGTGGAGAATTACGACGGATCCAAGGACCCATTGGATCACTTGGAGTCCTTCAAGACCTTAATACATCTACAGGGCGTACCGGATGAGATCATGTGTAGGGCTTTTCCCACCACGTTGAAAGGGCCAACAAGGGACTGGTACAGCAGGCTGACACCTAATTCCATCAGCACTTTTAAGGAATTAGGCGCACAGTTCGTATCACACTTTATCAGGAGTCACTGACATAAGAAGTCTACTGCGTGTCTGATGAATATTAGGCAACGAGAAGATGAGACTCTAAGATCATACATAGCCCGCTTTAACAAGGAAGCCCTCTCGATAGACGAGGCAGATGACAAGATACTGGTAGCAGCGTTCACGAACGGGCTGCGAAAGGGTAAGTTCCTGTTTTCTCTGTACAAGAATGACCCAAAAACCATGTCCGAAGTGTTTTACAGGGCAATGAAGTATATGAACGCAGAGGATGCCTTGCTGGCTCGAGAGGAAAAACCTAGAAAAGGGAAAGGCAGGAAGATACACAACCGGACAAGGGATGAAAAATGGCTAGAACCAGAGAACAACGGGAAGATCGACGACCCAAACCGCCTACGGGAAGATTCACGAACTTCACTCCCTTCACAGCCCCAATCGACCTAGTGTTAATGCAGATCAAAGATGAAGGAACCCTGACGTTTCCTGGCAAGCTGAAGGGAGATCCGAACAAGAGGCCAAGAAACAGATACTGCCGTTTTCATGGCGATCATGGCCACGATACAACGGACTGTTATGACTTAAAACAACAAATTGAAGCCCTCATTAGGCAAGGAAGGTTGCAGAGGTTTGTGAGGAAGGAGAGAACGGATCAACTCCAGGAACAGAATCCCCGACGGGAGAACGAGCGTCCCAGACCACCTGTAGGGGATATACAGATGATTGTAGGGGCACTACTTCTGCAGAGTCATCCAAAAGGCCAGAAAGACATACTTGCAGATGGTTTAAAGCGTCCAGTCGACAGGTTCCTCACTGAAAGTGACGCAATGAGATAATCCCAACATTGGGTTTTCGGAAGAAGATGCGCAATGCTTTCACCACCCACATGACGACGCGCTCGTCGTCAGCATACGAGCAGGGGACTACAACATGCATCGAGTCTTGGTGGACAACGGAAGCTCAGCAGATATCCTCTACTACCCCGTGTTCTAGCAAATGGGGATTGGTAGAGAACGACTGGTCCCAGCAAATGCACCCCTTGTTGGCTTTGGAGGGACAAGGGTCTACCCTTTGGGCGTCGTCACGTTGTCTGTGACAGTGGGGGATTACCCACAGCAAATAACCAAGGATGTAGCTTTTCTTGTGGTCGACTACTCTTCTGCTTATAACGCCATCCTAGGACAGCCAACTCTCAATGCATGGAAGGCTGTTACCTCTACCTACCATCTAATGGTCAAATTTCCCACCGAACACGGAGTTGGAGAGCTGCGTGGAAATTAGGTGGCTGCACGGGAATGTTACATTGCCATGATGGAAATAGATGACCACCTGCAAGCAATGAGCATCGAGGAACAGAAGACGGTGGCAGAACTGGTGGAAGAATTAGAAGAAGTACAATTGGATGATTTTAGGCCCGACCGAACCACGAGAATCGGCACCTTGGCCAACCACACAGTCCGACAAGCGCTCGCATTATTCCTCAAAGAAAACCAAGATGTTTTTGCATGGAGTCTCGAGGATATGCCGGGGATAGACCCAATGGTCATAGTTCACAGTTTGAATGTGTCACCCTCTTTCTCTCCTATCCGACAGAAGAAATGAGTGTTCGCCCAAGAACGAGACTGAGCCATAGCAGAGGAAGTACGGAAGCTACAAGAAGCAGACTTCATATGCGAAGTATACTACCCTAATTGGTTGACAAATGTAGTAATGGTCAAGAAGGCCACCGGGAAGTGGAGAATGTGTGTCGACTTCACAGATCTGAATAGGGCCTGCCCTAAGGATAGTTACCCACTCCCGCGTATTGACACCTTGGTGGACTCCACCGCAAGGCATGAACTTTTGAACTTCATGGATGCCTTCTTTGGCTACAACCAAATCAAATTGGATAAGGCTGATCAAGAGAAAATCTCGTTCGTCACGAGTTAGGGGCTTTTTTGCTACAAGGTAATTCCCTTCGGGCTTAAAAACGCAGGAGCCACGTATCAGAGATTGATGAACAAGATGTTCGCGCACCAACTTGGCAGAAACATGCAAGTTTATGTAGATGATATGTTGGTAAAAAGCGTGCGGGTCCCTGATCACTTGAAGGACCTCCAAAAGACCTTTAATACTCTTCGGTCATACAAAATGAAGCTAAATCCGAACAAATGCGCGTTCGGAGTAACTGCAGGAAAATTCCTGGGATTTATGGTATCACAGAAGGGCATTGAAGTCAACCCAGAAAAGGTAAAGGCGATCATGGAACTATCTCCTCCAAGGACGGTAAAGGAAGTACAAAGCTTGACCGGGAAGATAGCAGATTTGAACAAGTTTGTATCAAGAGCGACAAACAAATGCCTCGCGTTCTTCCGCACACTGAAGAAAGCATTCAAATGGACAGACGAGTGCCAAAAGGCATTTGAAGAGTTAAAGATGTATCTCTCCGCTCCGCCATTGCTTAGCCCATCTATGCCGGGGGAAGAATTGTTCTTGTATCTTGCCGTCTCCTCAGCCGCTGTCAGTGCAACTCTCATTAGAGAAGAAGGAAAGGTACAAAAACCCGTGTACTTTATAAGCCGGGCACTGAGAAGAGTAGAAGAGTGGTACCCTCAGATGGAAAAACTCGCGTTTGCTCTCGTGACCGCAGCTCAGAAGCTCAAACCATACTTTCAAGCGCATACCATAAAGGTACTAACAGATAAACCCTTACGGAGAGCAATGAGTAGTCTCAAAGCTGCTGGATGGATGGCGCTATGGGCAATCGAGCTAAGTGAGTTCGATATCCGATATCAACCACGGGTAGCAGTGAAAGGACAGATATTGGCAGACTTCATCGCTGAATTCACTGCCACAAAAGATCAGGGGGCAGAGGAGACGCCCATATGGAGAGTTCATACAGACGAATTTTCCAATAAGCATGCTGGAGGTGTTGGAATTGTGCTGCACACCCCGGAAGGAGACAAAATCGAATGCATGATTCATCTGGACTTTCCTACTACCAACAACGAGGCGGAATACGAGGCCTTGGTAGCAGGACTGGACCTTGCGATAGCGGCAGGAGCTAAGAATGTGGTCATCTACTTCGATTCTCAAATCGTGACCAGTCAGGCTAACGGGAGCTATTACTGCAAGAATGAAAGGATGAAAAGGTATCTTGAGGAAGTGAAAGGTCGAACGAATAACCTCTAAATCAAGGTGATTCAAATCCAAAGGGAGGAGAATCAAGAAGCCGATCGACTCGCAAGGGCAGCTTCGGCCGAACCCATGATCATCCTTAAACAGGTAGTGTCCTTCGTTTAGCTCTCATCATTATTAGACGACGTTAGCATGCAGGAGGTAAGCAATAAGAGTTGTTGGATGGCTCCAATTGTGGCATATCTCAAGGAAGGCAAGCTACCTGATGACAAAGAAGGCGCAAGGAAGTTAGAGGTTAAAGCTGCCCGGTTGGTTTTGATTGAAGACATCCTATACAAAAGAGGATTCGCTCGACCATATCTAAGGTGCCTCGACCGTGAGGAAGCGAACTATGTGATGAGGGAGGTCCATGAAGGAATTTGGGGAAACCATTCTGGATCAAGGGCTCTAGTGCACAAGCTACTCCGAGCTAGATACTACTGGCCAACAATGCAGAAGGATGCCCACACATATGTTAGAGCTTGCGACAAGTGTCAACGATTTGGCAATTTCATAAGGCAACCAACGGAAGAACTTACCCCTATGACGGCCCCATAACCGTTTGCACAATGGGGGTTAGACATCATGGGTCCATTCCCAACAACGATGAAACAGCTGAAGTTCTTAGTGGTTGGTATTGACTACTTCACTAAATGGGTGGAAGCAGAGGCTCTGGCTACTATCACGGAAAAGAACATCCGTAGTTTTGTGTGGAGGAGTATTATTTGCAGGTATGGAATTTCGAGGGTGCTCATTTCAGACAACGGGAAACAATTCGACAACGACACATTTAAAGACTTTTGTTCTCAGCTTGGGATAAAAAATCACTACTCATCGCCCGCCCACCCGCAAGCCAACGGACAAGTTGAAGTCACGAACCGGTCCTTACTGAAGATTATCAAGACCCGGCTCAAGGGGGCAAAGGGGATATGGCCGGACGAATTACCAAGTGTTTTATGGGCATACAGGACAACGGCGAGAACACCAACAGGGGAAACACCATTTCAATTGGTGTATGGTAGTGAGGCCCTCATACTGGCAGAGGTAGGATTAACAAGCTACGTGTGGAAAGCTACGATGAGAGCAAGAATGACGAAGCTTTGCGTTTACAACTCGACCTTGTAGACGAAGTCAGGGCAGTAGCTACACAGAGACTAGCGCAATACCAAGACATGATGGCAAAGCATTACAACTCCAAGGTTAGGCACAAGGATTTCCAGGTGGGAGATCTGGTCTTACGAAAAGTAATCGGTGCTACAAAGGATGCCTCCCAAGGAAAATTGGGTCTCAACTGGGAAGGACCATATAGAATCATTTCATGGCGTAGGAAAGGAACATACTAATTAGAGACACTAGACGGAAGAACGCTAAGCCATCCATGGAACACAGAGCACCTGAAGAAATACTACCAGTAAGACAAAGGGCAAAGATAACAGCAACATCTACCTCCTCATTTCAAGTTTATTTTTAAACAGTTATAATTTTTACTTATTACAGCCAAAGTTTTTATTTTCCATAAACAATATAGTCTACCAGTCTGTCATAATAAGAGGAGTTTTATTTAAAACGTATGGAATGTGTTTTGCTCAAAATCTACCAAGTCCACATAGTGGACAGATCATCCAAAATGGATGAAAAAGTCCACATAGTGGACAGATCATCCAAAATGGATAAAAATCTACCAAGTCCACATAGTGGACGGATCGTCCAAAATGGATGAAAAAGTCCACATAGTGGACAGATCATCTAAAATGGATGAAAATCTATCAAGTCCACATAGTGGACAGATCGTCCAAAATGGATGAAAATCTAAGTCCACATAATGGACGGATCATCTAAAATGGATGAAAATCTACCAAGTCCACATAGTGGACGGATCGTCCAAAATGGATGAAAATCTAAGTTCACATAGTGGACGGATCGTCCAAAATGGATGAAAAAGTCCACATAGTGGATGGATCATCCAAAATGGATGACAATCTACCAAGTCCACATAGTGGACGGATCATCCAAAATGGAGAAAATCTACCAAGTCCACATAGTGGACGGATCATCCAAAATGGATGAAAATCTACCAAGTCCACATAGTGGACGGCTCATCCAAAATGGATGTAAATTTATCCAATCCACATAGTTTACGGATCATCCAAAATGGATGAAGAGTTATCAAGTCCACAAAGAGGACGGGTTATCAAAAGAAAGATAAAAATACGCCAAGTCCACATGGTGGATGAGTTATCCAAAATGATGACTGAATATCAAAGTGGACGGATTATCCAAGAAATAACATCAAAATCCACAAAATGAACGGATTGCATGATGAAAAATAAAAAACCAGCTAGATTATAAAAAGAGAGTCATACATATAACCAAAATAAAGTTAACAAAAGACGACGGTTGAAACCGAATAAATTGTTTTCATTCACTACAAAATTTACATCAGTCCTGAACTACGACGGTCTCTTCGGTAGCCTCAGGACATTCTGGCAACGGCTGGCATGTATCGGCTTCGGCGGTTTCTTTTTCAGCTTTGGCGACTCTGTCATCACCAGGACCTTCACCAAAAAGCTCCTTCGTCCCTTCAGAGTCGACTGGGAGAGCAGGGGTCTGGGCCTCGGTGTCGATATTGACGTGAGCTAGGTCCAGGTGAGGAAATGAGGCCTTCACCTAACGGAGACAGTCGTCAAACCCATCACTAAAGGAGGAGCCAAGCTCGGCCAGAAGGGAGTCGGAGTCACGGTATTCTCTTACAGCTTCAACTTTCACTTGACGAACGTTGCCGTCATTAGATTTTACCATCTCCCTCAGCAACTCCACCTCTTTCTCCAAGTTCTCACGGGCCTGCTCGGATAGTTTCAATTTTTGCTCATGACGAACCCTCCAAAGCTTTAATTCGTACAGTTCCTCCGCCGTCACCTTTGCCTTTTGCCTAACCCGCTCAAGAGCTCTTTCGTGGGCAAGACAACGGTCCATCAAACCTTTGGCCATAAGCACCCCCTACACCAATGTCAATAAGTTAGATCAAGGTAGAAAGGAACGAGACAGAGTAAATATATGACGGATAAATACCTGAGTTAAGCTAAACAAGCATGTTTCCCTCATAGCCTCGGTAGCATGGTTTCCAAGATCTTCATAGTCTTCATCCGTTATTATAGACTTGGTCCGAAGGAGAGCATACTGGGGATCTTCCCGAAGTAGGACGGGTGGCTTTTCCTTGACGGGGTCGGGATTAGTCATTAGACCCTTACCCTTGCCTATTCCCAGCTTGGGAGGCAGTCTTACCACGCCGGACCCCTGACCGGCAAGTAAACCCGTCACCAGCTTCTGTTTTTTGTTGTGATGGTCCCACTTTTCAGTGGAAGGTCTTTTTGTGGCAGGGTGAAACGGATCCGTCTTAGGATGAGCATCACCGCCTTGCTTCTTCTTGGTTGCTTGTTGTTTGATAATTGCCCTTCTCCTTGCATCGTCCATTTCTGCAAAAGAAGACAGTTAAAAAAAGTGGCATAAGTGAAGTAACGACGGAAGGATTACAGAACTTACGTTTGCGAATTCCTGCGTCGTATCGACGGGCTGCAGTTGTGGGTTCGGGACCGTCACAATACCAGTGCAGCGTGTCTAAGGTGACGAGCTTTGACCAAGTCCTCTCTGACAACTTAGTTTTTTGAAAGATTTTTTCTAAAAAACTGAATTGCTCTGTCGTAATGGGTGGACGATCCCTCGCTATAATAATAATAAAATAAAATTTAAGAATAAGAAAATAGTGGCATAATAAAATAAAAAACGCTAAGTATAAATCCATAAAAAGAAGATGTGATGGTTAAGAATAAGATAGTGGCATTATTCCCCAAGTTTTATCTACTGGCATGAAGTCGTCATCACCTGGACGACTCATCCAATTGTCTCCTCGAAGGAAGAAGTATCGACCCTTCCAGTTGCGATTGGAGTCTAGGGTCTCGGATACTAGCCTAAGTATCGGACTCCTCAGCACAAAGCTATACATGCCTTTCGATTTGGTAATCTCAGACGGACGGTAACAATGAAAGAACTCTTCCACTGTTAACTGTCTCGCCCCGTCGGACATCACACCGTACAAAACTTCAACACTCAGGAAAACCCTCCAAGCATTTGGTGAGATCTGGGTGACGGCTAATCCTTCGTACTGAAGAAGTCAACGGTGTAAGGCAGTCAGAGGAAAACGCAGGCCAGCTTTTAGCATCTGCTCATAAACTCGGACGTCCTCAAGACCGTCGTAATAACATTTCTCTGATTAAAAGGATAGACGGATTGGTATAGTGTCAGGTATTTGATACTTTTGCCTTAGTGTATTGAAGTGCGCTGGTTTGATGGAAGAAACGAAGTTGATCACCCTCCACAAGGGGAGCAGGACGAATTCTCTAAAACCATTAGGGCCTATGACAGATTGGATCGATGGATCTATACCATCTAGGTCGTCGTTTGAGTCATACTCTGACCCGTCCTCATTCTGCCCTTCATCTTCCACATAGGAAGGAGAGTTTGATGACGGTTCCCTCTCCTTGCTGGAGGTGTCTTGGTCGGCTTGACGTGACAGGAACACCTCCTTGTAGCCCATTCCCTTGCAGACATAAGACTGACTACTTGACGCCTCACTAGACATCTGACACCTACAGATGACGGGTAAAAGAAACCAAAGACTCTAGATTTGTACCGACGACGAACCAACAAGCAAAATCAAGAACATAAACTAAATAAAGAAGGTACTCACAGGTAGACGGCAATAAAATGCGACGGACGAGCTAAGAGAACGCTGAATCTCTACTTCTCGAGGCAACGGATCACACAATGTGGACGGTTTCGCTCTAAACAGCAGAAAATTTTCTAAAGTGTAAAAATGAAAACGATGGACAGTATATATAGAGGGAACAGCGCAATAAATGAAGGGACGCGTCGATTCCAGCGAACAACCAGTAAAGTACCCCTACATGTCCCTGGTGCATTTATGATAACATTCCAGCCTGTCTGTCAAAAACACACCTGTCAAGCGTCAAAGCTAACCATCATTCCATGAAACCGCAAAGGAAAGTTGACGGTCTCATGGAATGAGGGGGCAACTGAAGGGGACTAAAAGTGAGCTTGACGGATCTACCTGGTAAATATGACGACATAAGGATGACGGTAGTTAACATGGCCAAGGAGGACAGATCCATAGTGGACGGACGGGTATGATGCAGGGATCGTCCTTCCGAGATTATTTCCAAGAAACCTTAAATAAGGATTCACGCTATATAATTAGGGCTGATGTGGCCTTACTTGGTCTCCACGTGAACATGCATAAGAAGAATTCTTGCATCGCACGTTTAGCCCTGATAGGAGGTATCCAAAAGGAAAGAGTTCTAATTCTAGAAGGAGAGGACTTCATGATCAGGGTGTGGATGCTAACCCTACACCACTATAAATACGCCGAAACCCTCATAAATCAAGGTACGCATAATTAACTCGACTTTGGCATTCTAGGGTTGTAAAAAGACTCTAACCTGACCTTTGGAGGGTTTTTGGCTGGCACAACATCGGTGCTCTCTGTTAGGTCTTCTCTTTTCTTTTTACAGGTGTTATTTCGATTTGGGAGTACTTGCAGCTTATTGGTGATTTTTTTCGGCATCATCACATACTAAAGTCATTTAAGTTTAGTTAAGAAAAAAAATGATATATTTTGATACCAATCAATTCTAATATGCCATTTTGAGTTATCACTATATATATTATATTTAATATGAAAAATAAAAGAGATAAAAGGTAGGAAAAGGAAAATTGTGGAGAAGTGAATCCCACGTGTAGAGTAGATGGCCAAATGGTTAAAAGTAGATATAGGAAAAGTAAAAAATCTCTGATACAAAGTCAAAGTCATAGGAAAAGCATGGTATATAAGTTCTTAATTAATACTTGACTAACAATGTTTGGCAAATTGATGCGGGAGACACGGGGATTTTTATTTTAATTTAGTCTTATTAATCTTTGCGTGTCAATTGTATTTTATTTTTTAGGTCTTCGTAATTTATTAAGCTATTAGTATTTTAATATTTAGAATTAAAGTTATTTTTATAGTAAGGCAATTAGAGTGTTTTGTGCCAATTAGAATTAGGGTTTAATTTTACCTATACTAGTTGCAAATCCACACAATGCATGTGGATAAATAATTATTTTGTAACTGTAATATAATATATAATTTGTTTTCTAAATTTTTTTGAAAAATAATTTGTTCTTCCTAAAAATTAAACATTAATTAGATCTTAAATTGATTCTTTTGTATGTTGCCTTTTAAGTTTAGCTCAAAAATTCTTTTTTTTTTCCCTTAATTTTTGGGTTGAAAAGTATGAAACTTTATTATATTTGGGCAAAACTCTTTAGTTTTGAGTTTAAAAAATACAAAAAAGACATTAGAAATTAGATATATGAGCCCTGAAGATGCAATAAAAAAGATAAATATTCATAAGTGCTATTTGGTCCACTTTGGTTCTATTCAGTCAACTTTGGTCATTTTCGGTCCAGTTAGTCCACTTGGTCCTATTCTATCCACTTCAATCCTATTCAGTCAACATTGGTTCTATTCGGTAAATTCTATCTACTTTGGTTTACTTTAGTCCTATTTAGGCCATTCAGTCCACTATGGTCTTATTTAGCCCATTATATCCACTTTGTTTCTATTCGGTCCACATTTGTCCTATTCAATCCATTATGTCCACATTAGTCCTATTCCGTTCTGTTTGGTCTTACTTGGTCCTCTTTGTTCCTATTCTGTCTATTACATCCACTTTGGTCCTAATCTACCCATTCGTTCTTATTTGGTCAACTTCAGTCCTATTTGGTTCATTTTGGTCCAATTCAGTCCATTTGGGTCCACTTTAGTTCATTTTTGTGCACTTGCATATAGGGGAAATACATGTTAAGATCACTTTCAGTTGAAAAGATGGAAAAATTGAGTGGTTTTTTTTTTTTTTTTTTCTAGAATATATCTAGACTAATGAGACACATGTTATTTGGAGTTTTTAATACATTTAATGTAGAAGTGGTAATTTGTGTTTGCTGATTGTGTTTATGTCCGATCAAGATATAGGAATTTGAAGACATGGCTCAACACTAACTCGACCTATTTAAAAATCTTATCAAACCCCTTAACCCTAACACAACCCATTGATTAAACAGGTTGACACGACACAATCTAAAATAGCCTATCTCTTCTTTTCTTTTCTTTTGGATAAAAGGGTTAGGAACTTTAGAGTTTAACAAATAATTTATCAATATTATTATATTAAAATTTTTTGAATTACTTGACTGTGCTTAGAATTCAAATTAATTTTAGAGAAAAATTACATTTATTTATAGTAGTCAGTTCATTTTAGGTTGGTTTCAGATTAAATAGGTCAACATAGAATCAATTAACCCATTTAATAATCATATTAAGCGCATTGACCCATTTTTTATACTAAACACTAACCCGCAAAAAAATCATGTCATGTTCATGCTATATTAACAAATCTCGTTGAATATTACAAACAAAAACTAATTTCTCAACCTTTTTAAAAATAAAAATAAAAATAAATTTCATTAACATACGTACTCTGAGATTTTTCCTATGTCAACCAAGTCCAAGACTTTTTAAAATTGGCCAATTTGATTTCTAAAGCCAACTTAGTCCCTAAACACTATTGAAAAAAAAAAAAAAAACTGGCTTAACAATATTTAGGGATTAAGTTGGTTTTAGGGACCAAATTAGTTAGTTTTGAAAAATATTTGGACTTGGTTAGCATTAACCCAAATATCAAGATATGTTAATGAAATTTACCCTTGAAAAAAATTATTTATTATGTTTATGTTGTAGGTACATCAACAATATAGTGTATATCAATATATGATCTTTTATAATAAAATTTGATAATACTTCTATCTTTTTTCCCCAAAATAATGCTAAAAAGAATAAAAGAGGATCACAATTTTCTTCCGTGTTTAAATTGCTATTAATGCAAGATAGGAAATTAAACATTGTGTATTTGGCAAACTGTATAACTATTTTAATTTAAATCTAAACTAATTCTTAAAAAATGTATTTTAATTTTTACTAAGTTTTTATTTATACTCAACTTGTTTAAACCACAAGATATCCTTTTTATAAAACTGTTTTATGAGCAAATTAATATAATATATCAAGAATTAGTTCTATATTTTAAGATTCATGCCAAACTGAATAAAAATTTAATGTCTATTATACAATATACACAGCCAACCTAATTTTGTGTGTTTGTCTTTCCTTAATTCAATTGTTAAGGGTTGAGAATTTTTATTTATTTGTTTAGAAAATGAGGAAGGGAGTTTTGAACTATGAAAATTTATGTTTGAAAATACTAAGAGCCGCTAGACTCTTGTCTAATATTGTGTTTGTGAATTTTCTCTTAGCTTTCTTATCATTAACTAGTCATTTAGGTCAATGAGATATGTTGAGTACTTGAGTTGATACAAGTGGGAGGAATAAGACGTTAAGGTTATGTTTGATAACAGTTTTTGTTTTCTATTTTCAAAAACTTGTTTTTGGGAATATAAAGAAAAAACAATTTTCTTGTATTTTTGAAATCAAAAACATGTTTGGTTAGTTAAAATTTAAAAAAACATGTTTTTTGAAGAAAAAAAATAAAAAATACTAAAATATTTTGTTACTAAGATCTAAATTCTAATGCTAACTCATTAAATGAGACACATTTATTAAATTAAATACGTATTTTCATTAACTTTTGAAAACTAGAAATTGAAAACAGTCTTTTACATGTTTTCAGTTTCCTTCACAAATTGAGTTTTGAAAATAGTTTTTGTTTTCTGTTTATTTTGGGTTGCCAAACAAGTTTTATAGTTTCAAAAATAGAAATTTTTTTTTTAAAAAACAGAAATTAAGGGAAAAAAATAGTTACCGAATATACCCTAAGTGTGTTAATAATTTCCTTCTTTCTCTTGATAAAGTTGATGTCAATCTCTCAAGCTTCTTTCACATTTCATGGCTACATGTTTACTGATGTGTCATGTCATGACCATGTCAATAAAAATCCCATATGCCACTCTTAATATTTGTACTCCACCAATATGCGATGCATTTTATTTTATTTTTTCATTTTAAACTTTGATTACTTTAAAAAAAAATGATATGTGATTGTGATTGGTAAAGTATAAAGTGGAACACTTAGAATAGGGTAAATGTTTTCCATCCTTTATGTCTTGATTATTTGAAGGTAGCTTTTATAATAGTTCGTATTAAATACAATATCTCTACTTCTTTAGAGTATTTGGGGTAATAAAATAAGTCTTTTTTTTTTTTTTTTTGAATAAAAGGATCAGGAACTTTAGAGTTTCAATGAAGAATTTATTAACATGATAATTTATTTTTTTTAATTACTTAATTGGTTGTATTTATAATTCAAATTAATTTTAGAGAAGAATTACATTTATTGATATTAATTAAATTAATTTGGGTTGATTGCGAGTTAAGAAGGTCAACACGAAATTGGCCTATTTAATAATTGTATTAAGAACATCGACCCATTTTTAACACTAACCCATTTATACTAAACACTAAACCACAAAAAATCGGGTTATATTCTTGTCATGTTTGCAGGTTATGCTGGATACTGCCACCCTTAATTTGATGCAAGATAAGGAAATTAAAATAAGTGATGTTATAGTCAAGAGAATTATAAACAAAGCTAATTTGTTAACTTTTAACAAAAACAAAAAATAATCAAAATTTTTTTTAAAAAAACTATCTATTATGTTGCCGATACATCAACAACATATAAGTTAGCGATAGATCAATTTATGACCTTTTATAGTTAAATTGATTATACTTTTAAATTTTTCCCAAAATAATGTTAGAAAAAATAAAAGAGGATCACGCATTTTTTTTTCTATGTTTAAAATGCTATCAATGCAAGATGAGAAAATAAAAACATGGGGTAATTGTAGTAAATCTACCAGTAGTTTGACTCAAAATCACCTTACCTACTCATGATTTGAAAAATATCACTTTACCCACTGAGGTTCGTTCCATTAAGACTCCATAATCCACTTTTGAAAAAATGTGTAAATATGTATTTTTGCTTCATTTTTATTTCTCTCATCTCTCAAAACATAGAAAAACTATTTATCAAAAAAACATAGAAAAACTAAAAAATCAAGAGAAAAAAAGATCTAAAAATTAGGTTTTATAAAATTTAAGAACAAACATAATATGTTCAATGTAATCGTTCTTCTATAAATTAAAATTTTTTGAGTATCGAGTAATGTTGTTGGGTTTCGGAGTACTTTCATTATTAACCACATCTCACTCTTGTTGTCCCTCGTATTTTTACTCTCTCCCACACAGACTCACCAGTTCCTCCTCTTACTTTTCAATTTTCATATCTCATTCTCTCTCTCCAACAAAGACACGAACATTTGGGCTTTGCTAGTCATGGTACTGAGTTTGGCCTGATGTGGGTGCTGCGATGTGGGTTTTGGATATGATGGGTTACGAAATTTTTATATAGTTTTTCATTTCCACAGGGGTTGTTGTAGCGGATGAGTTTTGATAGTGACGTTATTACAAGGTGACGGAACATTAAGAAGCTGACGGAAGTTCACTCGTTACATACTAAATGCACGTTAGGAAACTGACGACAATACGCTCTCCGTCAACTACTGTCATTGACACCCCTTTAGCATTCATAGCCATGCCCCTCACGCAGCAACGTTAAGCTGACGGATCACGTGGACGAGTCAGGGGTGACGACCTTGGCTGTAAGGTCTTTGGCTGATGTCCTTGGCTGACGGACCACGTTGGCGTACGTAAGCTGACGACAGTATAGGAGTTACACGTTGGCTGACGACCTTGGCAGGTGAAGGCTGAAGGTATAATCCAACTTTCATTTTTAGCCTATCTTGACCTCTGCCTATGTGAATATAAGGAAAGTTCTTGCGCTACGCGTTCGACTTAGTTAAGAAGATCCCTATAAGGAAAGGGCTCAACACAATAGGCAAAGATCCGTGAATTACTCTTTTTAAAAGGGAAAGTACTTCTTCACCAAGGCGCATATTTCGGCCACACACCACTATATATACCCCAAGACCCTCATGACCCAAAGGTACGCACAATTACCTCAACTCTAGCACTCTAGGGTTGTTTAAAGATTCTAACTTGATCGTCGGAGGGTCTTTGGCCGGCACCACACCGGTGCTCTCTGTCGATCACCTACTTTTTTCTTCGCAGGTGTTGCTTCAAATCGGTGGAGTACTAGCAGCTTACTGGTGATCTCTTAGGCATGATTAGTTGGCGCCGTCTGTGGGAAGATGACATTCAGCCTCGCTCTATTCCTGAGACAAAAATTTGTATGGTACTCACTCGATCGATGGCAACAATCAACAACCAAGGCGACGAACCGCATGGTACAACGTTAGAAAGGCAAGTCCAGATGCTGGCTACTGCCGTCGAGCGCCTCACTAAACAGAATCACGACTTAGAAGAGCAACTACGGCAAATGACCGCACACCAAAGTGCACCAGGGGAGGACCAGGAAGTAGCAAGCCCGGAAGGGAGGAATGCCGCCAGGCCTGAAGGTAGCAGCGCACCAACAAGGCTGAAGCAGCCGGAGACAAACCCGCCATCTGCCTCGGACTCCCTACCACCTCATATCACGGCCGAGATGCAGGAGATGAGGGAACGCATGGACGTGATGATGAACGCCCTCAGGGGACGGGTATCCAGCAATCTGGACGACCTAGTTCATAGAACGGATTCGCCTTTCACAGCATTGGTGAATTCATACCCCGTTCCTCCCAAGTTTCGCATGCCCCATGTGGAAAATTACGACGGATCCAAAGACCCGTTGGACCACCTGGAGTCTTTTAGAACCTTGATGCATCTTCAGGGTGTACCGGACGAAATCATGTGCAGGGATTTTCTTACCACCTTGAAGGGGCCTGCGAGGGATTGGTACACCAAGCTGACGCCTAATTCTATCGGCACCTTTAAGGAACTGGGCGCACAGTTCGTGTCACACTTTATTGGAAGTCATCGACACAAGAGGTCTATTGCGTGTATATTGGGCATTAAGCAACGAGAAGGCGAGACGTTAAGGTCCTATATAGCCCGTTTTAACAAGGAATCCCTCTCGATAGACGACGCGGACGACAAGATACTTGTGGCGGCATTCACGAACGGGCTACAAGAGGGTAAATTCTTGTTCTCTCTATGCAAGAATGACCCGAAGACTATGTCCGACGTATACTACAGGGCGACGAAGTATATGAACGTGGAGGATGCCTTGCTGGCCAGAGACGACCATAAACCCAGAAAAAGGGAGAGACAGGAAGATACGAAACCCGATGATGGACGAAAAAGGGGGAGAACCAGAGAAGGATGAGATAATCGACGACCCAAACCGCCTACAGGAAGGTACACGAACTTCACTCCCCTGAATGCGCCCATCGACCAGGTGTTGATGCAGATTAAAGACGAGGAAACTTTGGCCTTTCCTGGAAAGCTGAAGGGAGATCCCAACAGGAGACCAAGGGATAAGTACTGCCGATTTCATCAAGACCACGGCCATGACACCGCCGATTGCTACGACCTGAAACAGCAAATAGAAACTCTCATTAGGCGAGGGAGGTTACAGAGGTTTGTCAACAAAGAGAGGGCAGACCCGCCACAAAATCAAGCCCCTCGGCGAGATAATGATCGCCCCAGGCAGCCCATAGGAGACATAAGGATGATTGTAGGAGGCACCACAAGGGCCAGATCTTCCAAGAAAGCCCGAAAGACATACATCAGAGCGGTCCAGAACGTCCAATCGGCAAGTCCTGCGCTTGGAAGGCCACGGATTGGAAATCCCCCCATTGAATTCTCGGAAGTAGACGCCCAGCGCCTCCATCACCCCCACGACGACGCTTTGGTCGTCACCATACAGGCGGGAGATTACAACATACACCGGGTTCTCGTAGACAACGGTAGTTCAGCAGACATCCTTTACTATCCCGCTTTCCAACAGATGCGAATTGAAAGGGAGCGACTAACTCCGGTTAATGCCCCACTCATTGGCTTTGGAGGGGCGAGGGTGCATCCGCTGGGCACTGTCACTTTAGCAGTAACCGTTGGAGACTACCCACAGCAGGTCACCAGGAACGTAACATTCTTGGTAGTCGATTACTCGTCGGCTTACAATGCCATCATAGGACGTCCAACCCTCAACTCATGGAAAGCTGTAACCTCGACATACCATTTGATGATAAAATTCCCTACTGATCACGGAATTGGAGAATTAAGAGGAAATCAGGTATCCGCAAGAGAATGTTACGTGGCCATGATGGAGATGGACGATCACATTCAAGCCATGAACACAGAAGAACGTCGGGTGGTGACAGAACCCATCGAAAGGCTCGAAGACGTGCATCTCGAAGAAGCCTACCCGGAGCGAACGACAAAAGTCGGAACCCTGGCCGACCCGGCAGTACGTCAGAAACTTGCAACTTTCTTGAAAGAAAACAAAGATGTATTCGCATGGAGCCACGAAGACATGCCGGGAATCGACCCGTCAGTCATGGTGCACAGGTTGAACGTGTCGCCATCCTTCCCGCCCGTCCGACAGAAGAAAAGAACCTTCGCCCAAGAAAGAGACCAAGCAATAGCAGAAGAAGTCCGCAAACTGCAGGAAGCGGGATTTATCAGGGAAGTGTATTACCCCGACTGGTTGGCGAACGTCGTGATGGTCAAAAAGAACAACGGGAAATGGAGAATGTGCGTCGACTTCACGGACTTAAACAGGGCGTGCCCCAAAGATAGCTACCCCCTCCCGCGGGTCGACGTCCTGGTGGATTCTACGGCCAAACTTCAACTGTTAAGCTTCATGGATGCATTCTCCGGGTATAACCAGATTCGAATGGCTGAGGCTGATCAAGAGAAGACTTTGTTCGTAACAAGCCAAGGTCTTTTTTGCTACAAGGTCATGCCCTTCGGCCTGAAAAACGCTGGCGCAACCTATTAGAGGCTCATGAACAAGATGTTTGCACAGCAGATTGGAAGAAACGTCCAGGTATATGTCGACGACATGCTGGTCAAAAGCCAAGAGGGAGAAGCTCATCTGGAGGATCTTAAGGAAACATTTGGTACTCTTCGCTCCTACAACATGAAGCTCAATCCAAGCAAGTGTGCCTTTGGAGTGACGGCAGGAAAGTTCTTGGGGTACATGGTATCCCAAAGAGGGATCGAGGCCAACCCGGACAAGATTCAGGCCATTATGGGGATGGCCCCTCCTAAGAATATCAAGGAAGTACAAAGCCTCAATGGTAGGATCGCCGCGCTTAGCAGGTTTGTGTCGAAGTCTGCAGACAGGTGTCTACATTTTTTCCGAACATTGAAAAAATCCTTTGAATGGACTGCCGAGTGTCAGCAAGCGTTCGAAGATTTAAAAGCCTACCTCTCTTCCCCACCATTGCTGAGCCCCTCGCAACCAGGAGAAGAACTGTTCCTCTATCTGGCCGTTTCCCCATCAGCCGTCAGCGCGGCCCTAATTAGAGAAGACGATAAGGTCCAACGACCCGTGTACTATGCAAGCAAGGCATTGCACGGTGCAGAAGAGAGATATCCCCCCATGGAGAAACTTTCCTTCGCTTTGGTTACAGCGGCCCGTAAGCTCAAGCCATATTTTCAAGCCCATACAATAGTCGTCCTAACTGACAAACCTGTGCGGCGGGCAATGGGCAACCCTGCGGCTGCCGGACGGATGGCGCTGTGGTCCGTAGAGCTAAGTGAATTTGACATACAATATCGCCCCCGCGTCGCCATCAAGGGACAAGCGGTGGCTGACTTCATTGCTGAGTTCACCAACGCGGAAGGCGAAGAGGAAAAGATTCCCCAATGGGGCATTTTCACTGACGGGTCATCCAACAAGAAGGCTGGCGGGGTAGGGGTCGTGCTTAACTCTCCGGAAGGCGACGAGCTCAAATGTATGATTCGCCTCGATTTCCCTACAACTAACAATGAAGGCGAGTATGAAGCCACGATAGCGAGGTTTAGACCTTGCTCAAGTTGTAGGGGCCACGAACGTGGTTGTTCATTGCGACTCCCAAGTCGTCACAAGCTAGGTAAACGGCGAGTACGAGTGCAAAGGTGAAAAAATGAGGAGGTACTGGGAACAAGCAAAAAAGAGGATGGATGGGCTGCAAGCCAAAATAGTCCAAATTCCAAGAGGAGAAAACAAACATGCCGACCGACTTTCCAAAGCCGCATCTACAGAAACTATGACCCCCATCGACAAGGTACTTTCTTTCATTCAGTCCTCACCATTAATTGACGTTGTCTGCGTACAGGAAATTGGTTCCGAAAACAATTGGACCACGCCCCTGATCTCCTACCTAAAAGATGGCACGTTGCCTAATGAAAAGGAGGCCGCCAGGAAGCTGAAGGTCCGGTCTGCACGGTTTGTCTTGATAAAGGGCGTTCTCTACAAAAGGGGCTTTTCTCGACCATATCTAAGGTGCGTAGGCCCCAAAGAAGCAGACTATGTTATGAGAGAAGTACACGAGGGGATATGCGGCAACCACTCTAGATCACGGTCGTTGGTACAAAAGCTGATTCGGGCCGGGTACTATTGGCCAACAATGCAAAATGACACCCAGGTTTATGTGAGAGCTTGCGACAAGTGTCAAAGGTTCTGCATCATCACTCGGCAACCGGCAGAAGAATTGACCCCCATAACCGCCCCATGGCCATTCGCCCGATGGGGGTTGGATATCATGGGACCATTCCCGATGGCGGCAAGGCGGTGAAGTTCCTCGTCGTCGGCATCGATTACTTCACCAAATGGGTTGAAGCCGAAGCCCTAGCCACAATCACCGAAAAGAATGTAAGGGGTTTTGTATGGAGAAACATTGTACGCAGGTACGGAATTCCAAGGGTCTTAATTTCGGACAACGGTAAACAATTTGACAACGACTCCTTCCGAGCCTTGTTCGAGTTAGGAATCAAGAACCATTATTCTTCCCCGGCCCATCCTCGGCAAATGACAAGTAGAAGTCACCAACCGATCCTTGCTTCGAATCATCAAGACTCGGCTCGAGGGGGCAAAGGGCGTATGGCCTGAGATGCTACCCAGCGTGTTGTGGGCTTACAGAACGACAGTGCGAACCCCTACAGGAGAAACCCCTTTCCAGCTGACGTACGGAAGTGAAGCGGTCATCCCAGCCGAGATAGGGCTCACAAGTTATAGGGTGGCCAATCACGACGAGGGAAGAAATGATCGAGAGCTTCGTTTACAACTGGATCTAATTGACGAAGTGAGGGCGGTGGCTGAGCAGAGGCTCGCGCGATACCAGGGACCTCGTAAGCAAGCACTACAACTCCCGAGTCAAGCACCGAGACTTCAAAGTCGGAGACCTTGTTTTAAGGAAAGTAATGGGCGCAGCCAGAGATCCCACACAAGGAAAGCTCGGCCCGAACTGGGAAGGACCCTACAAGATCATATCATGGCGAAGAAAGGGCACCTATCACCTAGAGACGCTTGACGGGCAGAAGCTGCGACACCCATGGAACGCAGAGCACCTCAGAAAGTACTACCAGTAGAAGATAGCAAGCAGAACGTTACTCCTCATTACCAGTTTATGATCCTTAATTATTTGTCTTAGCTTATTCCTGTCTACAGTATATTTTAAGTCCAAAGGGCTGAAAACTTATCTTTCCTATTTTTGAACAAAATTTTACTTATGCATTCATCATAATAAGAGGAGGTTCATTCAGAAACGACTAGTGAATTTTTTATGTCTTGAAGAAAACAACAGGTCCTCTAGATATAAGTCCACAAAGTGGACGCCCTACATCTAAGTCCAAAAGTGGACGACCTGCTTATAAGTCCACAAAGTGGACGGCCTACGTCCAAGTCCACAAAGTGGACGGCCTACGTCCAAGTCCACAAAGTGGACGGCCTACATCTAAGTCCACAAAGTGGACGACATGCTTATAAGTCCATAAAGTGGACGACCTACATCCAAGTCCACAAAGTGGACGACCTGCTTATAAGTCCACAAAGTGGACGGTCTGCCTCTAAGTCCACAAAGTGGACGGCGTCGTAAATAAGTCCACAAAGTGGACAATCTTACACCTAAAATCCACAAAGTGGATGATCCCAATCTAAGGACAACAAGGTGGACGACCTCATTGCTATAAGGCCTTACCACCAAGCGCATAAGATGTACAAGGGCAATAAAATGCTGATATGTTCCCTCTTGAGCTCGTCACCGTGCCATGATGCAACAAGGTGACGGCGTTATGTTCAAAGTGACGGCGTTATGTTCATAATAACGGTGTTATGTTCAAAGTTAGCTGACGGCATCGTTCGTAGAAAAATGGGCGTATTGCCAAATGAATACATCGAGCTAGATTCGCTGAAAAAGAAGCTGACGCCGTCATCAATTCAAAAAATTGGATTGAAGAAAAATACCGTCACCCTTAAGCTGACGAGTTCATCACGGACAATTTTAACTTAATAAAAAAAAACACACATGCTTGAAGCATAAAATGACATTAAAATTAAAATAGGCAATGTCTTTACAAAAGCCCAGAAAAATGGGCGCCAAGTACTACAATTTCGTCTACAGTTCTTCAAAAAAAAAAAGGGGGGCTTTAATCTCATGAGAGGGCGTCAGTGTTGTCCATCATCTTCAGCAGTGAAAGGCTGGGCACAAGAGAGAGAAGGGCTGACGGCATTTGGTTCGCCATTGTGAGGATTTGGAGTCAGAGTGACGGAGTGATCCGCAGCTGGCTGGGCAAGGACGACACTGTTGTCTCTCTGATTATTGTCGTCAGCATCTTCATGGGCGACGTCGCCTGCAGGGGTTGACGGGATGAACTCATCCATTGAAATCCTTGACAGATCCAAGTCCGAGTAGACGGATTTTACTTGCTTCAAGCAGTCCTCGAACCTGTCACTGTAGTAGGCAGCGCAAGCGTCTATGAAGGCCGACGAATCTTTGAACTCCGTCACAGCGTCGTTCCTAGCCGTCTCCACTTGGACTAGGATGGATCTCAACTCCTTCTCCGCCGTCACCTTGGCCTCCGTCTCCAGCTCCCGGCGACGGGTTTCCTCCGTCAGCTTCTCCTTATAGTCCTTCAGCTCCGTGCCCAAGATTTTGTTCGCCTCCTTGAACCGCGCGCCCGACCGTCGGCTAGGTACTTGACGCGCTCGTTTAGACGGGTGATCACCCCCTCCTTGGCAGAGCACCTATTCGACAAGGCCTTCACGCGAACCATAGCCTACATTAAAAAAGATAGAACAACGTCAGGATGATTAAGACTGATCGAACACCAAAAGTAAAGTAAAAAGAGACACATACCCTAGTGAGGTCAAAAAGGGCTGACGCCCCTATCTCGTCAGTAGTTTGCTCCGCACAAGGATCCGTCTCCTCATCCTTTAAAATGGATTCCGTCACCTCTACAGCATAATCCTTGTGGGTCAGCAGACGGCGTACGGATCCTTGGACAACGGGCCCTAACGAGGTCATCGGACCCTTGCCTGCCCCGTGAACAGACCTAGGAGGTGACAGCCTTCGAGATGACTGGTCCCTAGGAGTGGGGGCAACCTTCTTCCCCGGACGGTTTACCCTGCCGTCAGGTTTTCTCTTGGCCGCGGCCTTCTCAACGGGCCTGAGGGCTGACGGTGGGGTTAACTCGCCCCCAGCCTTCTCTTGCTGTTTTTTCTTAGCCGCTGCTGCAGCTCTGACCCTTTGTTTAGCTAACTCCATTTCTATAAAGAATAAGGGTTAGAAAGAAACAACGTCAGGATAAAGACAAGAAGTTGAAGGACACTCACGTCGGCGAGAATAGGCGTTCAATTTGCAAGCCTCCTCCGTCGGTTCAGGGCCACCACAATATAAGTGAAGGGTGTCTAACGTGATTAGATCCCGACACTTCCTCTCGTCCAAGGGAATGGCCGTCACTCGACGAATGAAGTCCTCCTGCTCCGCAGTGATACGTGGACGGTTGTTAGCTGCAGTGAAAAGTGACGGGTTAGGACAGCAAATAAGTAGACGGAGCGAGAAGGGCCGACGGTATTAACCTGAATCTCTAACATATGCCCATGTGTTGTCAAAACCACTGGGCATCGTCTCCCACTCTTCTGGACGACACACCCAATTCGTTCCTTCTACAAAGAAGTATCTACCCTTCCACTTCCTATTGGAGTCAGGCATATCGGACACTAACTTCAACTCCTTATCCCTTACTGCAAAGTGGTACACTCCTTTTGACGAGGAAATGTGCTGAGGACGATAACACCAGAAGAACTCGTCCAAAGTCAGTTGACGGTTCCTACCACTCAGACTGCCCCACAAGATCTCGGCACCAATGAAGGTTCGCCAAGCATTGGGGGCAATCTGGCTGACGGATATCCCCAGGAAGTTAGCTAGCTGACGGTGTAATGCCGTCAGCGGCAGCCTTAGCCCAGCCGCGAACATGACATCATACATGCCGACGTCCGCGGTTCGTCCGGAGTAACATTTCTCACCTTCCTCAAAAAGACGAATGGGAATGTTGTCTGGTATTTGATAACGGGACCGCAAACTTTTAAAAACGTTCTCCGTCATCGTCGGGAGAAAATTGTTGACGGACCACTCTGAGGGTAGGATGAAAGGACGGTCATCACTGGAGGATCCCGAGGTACTCTCTAAGGCTTCCTCATCGTCGTCACTCTCGCCCTCGTCACTGATACTTGCATTTTTGGGAATTCCCAGGCCTTCATCGTCTACATCACCGCTCACCCCACTTCCTCTAGAACTCTCTACTTCACCGTCAGAATGAGTTGACGATTCTCTTTCTGACGACTAGGATAGGCCCTCTGCGGGCTCACGACTGGACGGGAAAACTTCGTCGTAACCCACTCCGTCGCGGATCGACGACTGGTCACTCGGCGTCTCCCTAGACATCTGACTACCTACAAACGACGGGTTTCTTTCTAAGATCCTAGGCAGACGACTTCACTAAAGGGCGACACTATAAAAATTAAAAAATAGAGTAGCGAAGACTTACGTGTAGGAGGACGGTCTCAGGAAGCTGACGGCTGCGCGGTTGACGATGTGACAAGGCTGGCAGTGACAGATTCGTTCTCTCAAGATGGACAAGGCAGAAAAAGTGAAAAAAAGGTAAATAGTGAAGTATATATAGGGGAGAAGAGGCGCGGAAGACGAAACGACATACCCGTCCAGACGCGGAGCCAATCAGCCAATGACATGTGTCCCACCATTTAATGAAGATGGCACAAACTACCATGCACGAACCCTTTCCCCAATAACAAGAACTCCATGACCCGTCACTCATAGCTGACGGGATAATGGAGTGGGGGGCAGTTGATAGTGACGTTATTACAAGGTGACGGAACATTAAGAAGCTGACGGAAGTTCACTCGTTACATACTAGATGCACGTCAAGAAACTGACAACAATACGCTATCCGTCAACTGCTGTCATTGACGTCTCTTTAGCATTCATAGCCATGCCCCTCACGCAGGAATGTTAAGCTGACGGATCACGTGGACGAGTCAGGGGTGACAACCTTGGCTGTAAGGTCTTTGGCTGATGTCCTTGGCTGACGGACCACGTTGGCGTACGTAAGCTGACGACAGTATAGGAGTTACACGTTGGCTGACGACCTTGGCAGGTGAAGGCTGAAGGTATAATCCAACTTTCGTTTTTAGCCTATCTTAACCTTTGCCTATGTGAATATAAGGGAAGTTCTTGCGCTACGCGTTCGACTTAGTTAAGAAGATCCCTATAAGGAAAGGGCTCAACACAATAGGCAAAGATCCATGAATCACTCTTTTTAAAAGGGAAAGTACTCCTTCACCAAGGCGCATATTTCGGCCACACACCACTATATATACCCCAAGACCCCCATGACCCAAAGGTACGCACAATTACCTCAACTCTGGCACTCTAGGGTTGTTTAAAGATTCTAACTTGATCGTCGGAGGGTCTTTGGCCGGCACCACACCGGTGCTCTCTGTCGATCACCTACTTTTTTCTTCGCAGGTGTTGCTTCAAATCGGTGGAGTACTAGCAGCTTACTGGTGATCTCTTAGGCATCATCAAGTTTCTATGTTAGGAAATTACTATGGTAGCTAAGGTTTGTTGATGGGTTGGATGATGGTGGATTCGAGAGTTTTTTTTTTTTTTTTTTTTGTTAGTGGTTGGCAAAATGGTGATGGTCTGGAGGATGGGTTTTTTTTTTTTTTTTCCTCTAACCCATTAAGAATCTGAAATTTGCTTGGCTTTTTGCAGTTGGGTGAATTGCTTCTATGGCCACCACCAACAATTTCTTTAATTTTACAGCTTTCTCGTAGTTGTTCGACCTTGTAATTTCTAAATCCTGTAATTGTACATGAGGAGGGCAGATCTAAGATTGTCATTACTTTT
Organism: Castanea sativa; assembly: GCF_040712315.1. NCBI lineage: Eukaryota > Viridiplantae > Streptophyta > Magnoliopsida > Fagales > Fagaceae > Castanea > Castanea sativa. Next base: position 65,421,890 of record NC_134023.1, on the reverse strand, counting down.
TTTCTTTTTTCTTTTTTTGTAACATAAGATTGTCAATACTTGAGAGGGTTTGGGTTTGTTGTAGTTTGGGGTCAAATTTCATGCCAGTTTAGCAAATTGTGAAATTTATTGGATGTGTTGCATTGTATTGTTGGCCAGTATAATGCATCCATATTTGATAAAGATTTTCTTGACAAAGTGTGTGTGTGAGTGTATATATATATATATATATATATATATATATATATATAATTGAAGTATTGAACTATCACTGGTACACATAACATGTTTAGGATGAAACTCACAGCGAAATGATTCTTGGGGTATCATCTGAACTACAAGTCAAACCATCACTCCATGAATATCTATGTGTGACACAAGGGTCTCCTTAATTTCTAGTTTTCTCTAGAGATTGTCAACGTTTGTTTAAAGTCCATGGAATGAACAAGGTTAATTGAATGTTTTTAATTTTGGCTAGCTGGATGATTATTTTGGTGCATGTTTTTAAATTTTACAAAACTTAACTTTTAAATCTTCTTTTCTCTTTTTTTTTTTTAAAAAAATTTATTTATTAGTTTTTCTATGTTTTGAAAGGAGAGAGACATAAAATGTGAGCAAAAATACATATTTATCTTTATTTTTAACAGAAGTGGGTTACAGAGTCTTAACGGAATGAAGCTTAAGTAGTCAAAGTGATTTAAGGCCAAATGATAGGTGGGTTTACTATAATTACCCCTAAAAACATTGCGTATTTGGCAAACTGTAAAACTATTTTAATTTAAATCTAAACAACTGCTTAAAAAATGCAGTTTAATTTTGACCAAGTTTTAATATATACTCATTTTGTTTAAACCACATGATATCATTTTTTTATAAAACTATTTTATGAGCAAATATAATATATCAAGAATTAATTCCATATTTTAAGATTCATACCAAACTGAATAAAAATTTAATGTCTATTATACAATATCACAAACAACCTAATTTTGTGGGCTTTTTTTTTTTTTTTTTAATTCAATAGTTGAGGTAGGGGAAATTTGAACTAATTAAGAAAGTTTCCGTTTGGAAAAGCTTACAGCTTCTAGTTGAGCTGCAAGACTATTGTCTAATATTGTGTTTGTGAATTTTCTCTTAGCTTTCTTATCATGTCATTTAGCTCAATGAGATACACTGAGTTGATACAAGTGGGAGGATTAAGACGTTAAGTGCGTTAATCATTTCCTTCTTTCTCTTGATATTTTTTTTGATGTCCATCGCTCGAGCCTCTTTCACATTTCATGACTACATTTCTAATGATGTGTCATGTGATGACCATGTCAATAAAAATCCTATATGCCACTCTTATTATTTCTATATACTCCATCAATATTGGTGCATCTTCTTTCTTTCTTTTTTTTTTTTTTTTTTTTTTTTTTTTAAAACTTTGGTTACTTAAAAAAATGATATGTAATTGTGATTGGTAAAGTATAGGGTGGAGTAGGTTATTCCCTCAACCAAAAAAAAAAAAGGAGTAGAGTAAATGTTTTCCATCCTTTATTTGAAGGTAGCTTTTATAATAGTTCTCAATAAATACAGTATCTCTACTTCTCTAGAGTATTTAGGGTAAACTTGCATTTATTTACTGTTAAAAAAAAATAATGTAGCTCAAAATTCTTTTAAATCTTAAAAATCTTTTTTGATTGATCAATTATGTATTAAATTTTGCAGCAATTTACATTGACTCAAAATCTTGAGGATACCATAAATTTCTCTATATAAATAAAATTATGTTATCACATTCTATCTAGCACCTAATTCCAAACATGAAAAGTTATAAATGAAAAAATCAGCTTACGAAACCAAAAAAAAAAAAATTGATGATTATATTTTGATAAAATATAAAGATAGAACAATTTAAAATGAAAAATAGAGCTTTGAATTTAACTTTATCCAAATCGTCAATGTTATGTTTGATTCACCAAAACTAAAAGGGGAGAGGGGGAGGGGAGTGAGATGATTTTCAAAGCATAATTTGTTTCCTCTCTTTTTAATTATATCAACACCCAAAGATGTAAATATAGTACTTTAAGAAAACAAAATTATTAATAAGATCATGAAAATATTTTTTTTATAAAATTAATTCCAAAGAGAGTGTGGATGGACAGGGAACCTTGAGGGTTTGTTAATCCATGGTTGAGTAAAACACATCATGATGTGGTTGATGTCTTTAAATAAGCATTACCATTTTGTTTTTTGAGAAAAAGTATTACCAATTAAGTTTAGATATTTCTTGACTTTTTTTTAAAGGGGACCATAAGTGTGTGTTGGTTGGTCATTTTTATGGATTTCTTTACACTAACTTAATTCTTGAGATGGAATTATGTATATTTGGAAGTCAAACTTTTAATTTTAACTATACATAATTTATATAAAGAAAGGCTCAGGGTCTAGTGGCTTGTCTAAATGCGGTGCATCTCTATATTTCATAATGAATGGATATGGTGCAGTTACCCTAGGAACCCTAAAGGATCTTAATCGGATTATTAATTTGCTTTGTTTTAATTTAAAATTGGTTCAAAATATAAAATCCCCCCCCCCCTCTTTTTTGTGCCAAAACAGTTCCTGTTATTAGATTTACATCCATAACCAAAATGATTAAAAAAGGTTTACAAAATTTATTTCCTCTTAGTCATATGTCATTGTATCTCTTAGCATCCTCACTACCGTCTATGGAAAAAAAGAAAAAGAAAAAGAAAACTTGTAAGAATTTTATATGCCAATGATTTTGCAATATTATTGATTGGCAGATAAAATTAGGCTATAGGTTTTTATGCCAAGTGCTTATAAAAAAAAATATTGTGCCAAGTGTCATTCTAATTATCCCCTATTATTTGATGGCAAATGTCTCTATATTGTAAATACACTACGATTTCAAGCTAAGTGTTCTTCTAATTATACTTAAGGTGTGTCAATTATGTTTGCATCCAAATTTATATATCTAAACCTAGAAATTATATTTTAAAAAAATTAATTTGAATTTAATATACTTTCTATGTATTACCATATATATTTATGCTACACAAACAGTAGAGGAACATAATCTAAAAACATATAGAAGCACTCCACTAATCCAACTTTATGGTCCACTTTGTGTAGTATATACAGTTACACACACGCACACAAAAATAAAAATAATAATAATAATATTGTTAAAACTTTCTGATTTGTTGTGTGAGTTTAATAAAAATTTAAATATGCGATTGTTGATCAGGTTGGGCTAAACTTTGGCATGACATGTCAACTTTGGCTTAGAAATATGACCCTGCCCAGCGTATTCAACGTTCAACACCGATGATCTGTTTAGATCAAGAAGAGGATGGAAGAGTAGAGTAGAATAAAGTTAGCCTAAAATTAACTTATTTGTTGAAAAAAAAATTATAATTTGCCGAACTGAAAGGCAAAACTTTTTTTTTTTCCTTGTTATTTTTCTAATGCATGATAACGATTGGTCTAAGAAAAATTGGTAATTTGGTCGGGTGGAGGACCCACCTTTAATTTGACATCAACCACACAGTCTACATTGGATTCTTGTATATTGGCTTACTAGGCCGTAGGTTCATAAGAAGAACACATTTTTTGGGAACTTTTTTTTGTGTTCTACTTTATATTCCACAAATTATAACTTGTCATGTATTTATTTAACTTTCTTTATAAAATAGTCAAAGTTTAAAATGGAAAAAAAATGGCCCATGTACTTGGGTATTTATGATCTTCTCAAGTCTTTTAGAAGCTGGAGTATTAAGCACCTGAAAAGGGGTTCCAACAAAATGGCCCATGTATTTGTGTACTTGGGTATTTATGATCTTCTCAAGTCTTTTAGAAGCTGGAGTATTAAGCACTTGAAAAGGGGTTCCAACAAAGTGGCCCATGTACTTGCTCATTATGCTAGATGTAATGGAACAACCCAAGTTTGGAAGTGATGCTTCTCCGATGATCCAACACCTTATCCATCTGGATTGTAGCTAAAACTTGTGTTTGTGCTTCTACTTTGTTGTATCTCAATTTCAGGTTTTAATGGAATTTTTCCAAAAATAAAAAAATAATCATGCTTTTTGTTATTTTCAGTAATTAAAATATAGTAGAATAAATAAAATTAAACCAATTAAAATAAGGTTATTTATCTCAATTTTTCAGATATCATCTACTCAATAATCAAATAATTTTAAAAAATTTATAACAATACCCGGCCAAAAATAGAAACAACTAAAAATATCCAATAATTTTTCACTAATGTCTCGAACCCAAAAATCATCTTATTCTTAATATATTTTATATATTTTACTGCCACCATTAATATCCTAAAGATAAGGCTAAAATACTACATCATACTAGAAGAAAAATATAACGGATTTGGTTAATGGTTAATGGATATTTTTAAAGCATATATTAATCATTTATTTTGAGAAAATTTTTATTGAAACTAAAAAAAACTGTCAAAATAAATAAATAATTTTTTATTTTTCCATAAAAAAATTTCTACAATAATTTAAGCACACGATACTAAACCCCATGTAACAAAGGCACTGGACAGCATTACGTTAACGCCCTTCTCTTTTCTTCTCTTTTTTAATTTTTTTTTAATTGATGACTTGTCAGACTTCAAGCCTAGACTAGCTATTAGACTTTTTTGGTATTCCCAACCCCCTACTCCATCACTTTGGTGCCATTTTTCAAAGAAAGGCATGTGCAGAAACTTAACACCAAGCACAACAAATCTTGACACAAACTTAGTAATCTGTAATTTCTATTGTAGTTAACACAATAAAGGGTATAGAAAAGATTACACTTTCGAGATTGGTGTCCAAAATACCAAAAATACAACCAAACCCTTCTTTGTTATATAATAAGAATTTTACTAATATATGTCTTAAGGCACATAATAATTAATTTTTTTTAAATTTTTTTTAAATTAAAAAAATATTGACAGTTTTTTCAATTTTAGAAAAAATATTTTTAAAAATAGATATCTTAATGTGTGCTCTTAAAACATACATTAACCGGACCTATATAATAAAACTTAGATTTGATAAAGAATAAGATTTTTTAAACTCTTAACTCAAGTGTGCCGTTAAGTTTTTCTACTTGAATATACTGTTGGTCAAAAATACCCACATAAAAATATTCTAATTTTATATAAAACTTAGATTTGATGAAGAATAAGATTTTTTAAACTCTTAAGTGTGCCTTCAATTTTTTCTACTCGGTATATAATGAGAAGTCCTTTTTCAAAAATATCTATAATTATATGTTGACTTAATTAGTTTCAATCTAATTTTTTAAAATTTCCCTTAATAATATTAATTATAAATTTGATCCCACACAAAAATTTACTTAAATATCCGAGCTGTAAAGTTTTTTTGTTTTGTTTTGGTGTTATAATCACACACCTGACACCCAACCACCACAAGATGGGCCCCAATCTGACGTCCCTAGGGAGTTGGTTGTAGGTTCCCTTCTTTTCCACCCAAAGTGGTTGGGTCAAGTCTAAGTTTGGCGCAAATTCAACCGGTGAAAATCCCTAATTACGAGAAAAAGAGATTTTAAAAAGGCCAGATTCTAAAACAACTTTCAAATTGCGGTTGGTCACTCCACGTGATTTTCCTTTTATATTTGTTCTAGTTGTGGGGTCTACCCCTTGTGAGGGAGAAGAAACAAGTACCGGTAAGCAACAGGGTAAATTTTTTCCTAGTGGAGGACCAACCTACAACTTTCAAATATTGCCGTTTTTTAAAAGAATTATTTAGAAAAAAAAAATTGCAGGGGTACTCCAATGTCATTTTCCATTTTATCTGTTCTGGCGGAGGACCAACCTTTTCACATGGTCTTCGTTGGAATCATTGTACATTGGTAATTTTTACGTCCACAATATTTTTACAATATTTTTACAACAAATCATAGGTGGTTAGTTGTTATTGGTTCAAATTTGAACCTAACACTAAGATTACTTTTTTGCCCTAACAATAATAACCAGTAACATCCTGCCACTTAGGATTTGTTGTAAAAATATTGTGGATATATCATTTCTCAAAAAACTTTAGCGTCAAAAGGGGAACACTTTGCTCCGCACCGCACGGCTTTTTCTTTGCAAATGGCCAATCATTGACATGTTGCTTCTTGTTATTTTCCTAGGCATGATAACGATTCTTCTAAGAAAATATAGAGGAAAACTGTTAATCAAGCATTGCAAAGCCCAATTACCATTTTAACAAGTTGTGAACAATATGTATAGCAAGCATTGCTATTCACAGTATTGAGATGTTGAAAGAAACATTTTATTATGTCATCTACAAAAATAAAAATTAGATAGAGGCCCACACCTCTTATTTATTTATTTATTTTTAGTTGTGCTGCTCGCAACTAATCTCCTAATTTTTTTTATCCTTAGAGGTCAATTCAAAAAATTGACAAAAAAACCTTAATGTTTTATTAAGTTTGTTCTAAGAAGTTACGGCTTATTAGGTAAAGTAGTTAAAACACACATTTTTAGTTTTTAAATAACTTTACACACTTTTTCACCCAAATTTATTTTAAAAAATTAAAAATAATATTACTCAAACTCTCCTACCAAATAGGCTTACATCTTTGCCTATTTTAATCGCAGTCTGATGAAGGTCTTACTTTATATTCACCAATGACTTAGTGACACAAAATTTTATATTTTTTCTTAGTTGTTGTAGTTTAATATTCATAAAAAATGACTTAGTGACGTTATATTCATAAAAAAAAGACAGTGACGTTACGGCACCTCATGAATTTTTATTTTTAGTTGAGCTGGTCTCAACTAATCTCCTAATTTTTTATCATGAAATAGGGTACCTAGTATGGCATCTTGTGGGTATCACGCTATATCCCTTGACCAAGACCCGGAAATATATTTCTTTTTAAGAACCAGACAAAGATATTTCTTTGTTGTAATCTGCATGAACAATAATTTTCATTTTTTTTTATTATTTACTAAAACAAGGACTAAACGACAAGCAAACAGTGCAGGGCGGCTTCAATAAATAATGTCTAATGTCTGGTCTGTATTTTCTTTACAGCAACATTGCCATCACAAGTCTTGCTACCTGCACTTTGAAACGAATTTTCTGGGCCAGTGCTTTACTCCTTCGCAGGGCTCTCCCGGCACGAACAGTGATTAGTCTCTGGTTGAAAGCCTTGAGGATACACTGTGGGCAACCAAAAAAAAAAAAAACATTGCCATCACAAGCACTAAAGCTCTTCAAACCCACTCTTGATTTCCTCTAGCTCTTTTACCCTTCATTTTGCTTACTTATGCTCTGTTTGTTTAGCCCAAAAAATTCTGTCACATTTTATAGTATTTGGTAGCACAAAAAAAACCAGCCAACAAAAAACTTAAATAAAAAAAAAATTGGAAAAGAATCTCTCTTGCACTTCTTTGCATCTCTTATAAATATTATATTCTTCTGCTGTCGCGGGAAACATATTTCTTGGCGCATTCTCTCTCTCACGTTAAGCTCTCTTACTTTTTCTCTCTTGTTTGCTTTTTCTCCAATCATATATTCTTTATTTGAATTTGAACCTTGATTTTTTTTTTCTAAGAAAATTTCAATTTGATGGATTCCAAACAGAAGTTACTTCTTTTCACACATAAAAATGCAAAAAAAAATTAAAAAATTAAAAGAAGTAGAAAGAATGAATGAAGTAAAAGACAAAATTTTTAAATACATACCTATATTGCTCTAAATTGCTTTTACTTGGGACAATTTTTACGGAAAATTAATAATATTGTTATATAATGAATGATAATTGTTTAGGGGAATTGCATTTGTTGGTAGATACATTATACAGATATTGTACATTGATGACATATTATGTAGATACATTATACATTATGTAGATACCCATATAAGGATGAGACTCGTTACTTTTTATGCGCTATGTATGTAGGGGTGGCTTAATGTATTTGAGAGCTTTAGGCGAAAACTAAAATTAAGGTCTTTTATATATTTGAATATGATTTTTTAAAACAATTAAATTAAATGTTACTTAAATTTTATTATCTTGTTTTAAATGCAAAAATTACTACTAATTAACATGAACTATGTAGATTTTTTTTACAAAGTCCATATACAAAAAATTTGACAAACTTTTTCACACCTGTTGATATGGCAGATTGACAATGGTAAGAAAAAAGTGATGTGGCAGATTGACAGTGGTAGTGATGAACTTAGATAAGAACTAATAAAAGTTTGCCACTAAGAACTAGTAAAAGTTTGCCAACTCAACTTATGAAAAATGTTGTGAATTTTTTTGTATATTGTTTCTTTTTCTTATTTGAGAAGTACTACATTCACAATATTTTCACAACAAATTTTAGGTGTTAAGTTGTTACTAGTGCTAATTTGAATTTATTATTGAAATTAATTTTTAGTCATTAACAATAGTCTGTATGTAGCAACCTACTACTTAAAATTTACTGTGAAAGTGTTGTGAAAAATGTTGTGGAAGTTTTTTTTTTTTTTTTTTTTGGGTAAAAAATATGATTTTATTTATTGACTAATATTTTGGCTAAATTAATGTTATTATAATGAAAAAAAAAAACACTATTGATTAAAATTTTGGGGCCCTTTTTCTACTCGGGGCCCTAGGCGGCCCCGACATTTGCTTCTAGTATAGAGCCGGCAGTGTGTGTGTACATGTTACTGTCCATATATTGATTACATTAGTTGGTTTACATAATACACATGTTTTAAATTATACAAGAAACAAAAGAAATGGCTGTAGCAATCCCATTACACATGTTTCTTGATGCAAAAATATCACTATTGAATTTGAAACATTGCACATTTGTAGTTTACAATTTTATTTATTAAAAAATATATATTTCAAACCTCCAAATTCTATTAAATTTTAGCAATTTAATCTCGAATTCTTTCAATATATATTTATGAATACAAACTAATTTCAAACTTATCTATTTATTTAATTGTTAAGTTCTACAACACTATTAGATCGGGTTCAAATTTTAGAGACGCTGTATTTAGTTCCAAGACCTGACATATATAGTAATATTATTCTACAAATATTTGTTGTACATTCTATGATTATGTGAGTCTTCCAATTACTATTACCATTAGTGATATTCAAACCATATAATAATATTAATAATCCAAAAAAACATTCAAATTATACTAGAAGACTGAGAGAGATAAAAAAAAAAAATGGTAGATAAAGCTTATCTTTCTCATTCAAATTGTACGGGTGATACCTTGTAAACACATGTGACATTCGGTTCACTTTAATATTATATTAGAAAAGTGTTATATTTACGATATTTTCACAACAAATTAAGAATGATAAGTTGTTATTGATTATTACGGGTAAGTAAAAAAGTAATTTAAATTATGGATTCAAATTAAACTCAATAACAACTAATCACTTATAGTTATAATTTGTTATGAAAATATTGTGAAATTATCACTTTTCATCTAGATACAAAACTTTCTTCCGCTGCAATATTGAAAGACTAAAAATATATATATTATTTTTTTAAAAAAATTGTTAATTAGGACTGTTGGCCTCCTTACCCTGCATGAATTATTGTTTTGTTTTTCTATTCCTTTATTCGGAACGTTCTGTCCACTTCACTTTCCGTCTAGGTACAAGACTTTCCGCCACACTATGTTTTTAGGCGTTTGGGGAAAATGATCCCTTGGGGTCCGTTTGGATACAGCTGAAAACTAAAAACTAAAAACACTGTAGTAAAATAATTTTTAAATGTGTAAATAGTACCGTGGGATCCACTTTTAATTAAAAAATTGCTGAAAAGTACGTGAACAGTGAGCGCACTGTGCATGCATAGTGACTTTTGTCTCCTAAAGGACAGATGCGAGCAGTGAAAAAAAAAGAAAAAAAAGAAGGGAAAACGCTGAACGCTGGACGCGTTCAGCGTTACCCAAACATACACTTGAAATACTCGACCAAGTCAATGGATAGACTTGAGTATATTAAGCAAAATTTGCCTCTTTATTTTATTTTTTTCATTAAGGGTCCGTTTGGATATAACTGAAAGTTGAAAACTGAAAACTAAAAACACTGTAACAAAATAATTTTTAAATGTATAAATAGTGTTGTGAGTCCCATTTTTAATTAAAGAAAAAAAAAGCTGAAAAGTACCTGAACAGTGCACCACTATGCGGTTACTGTTCACGCACAGTGGTGAGCAGTGCATCATGTCTGCTGTTGAAATCTGTGCACAAGAAAAATAAATAAAAAAAGTTAGAAACATGAAACGTAGACGCCAACCTCCCTATCCAAACCCACCCTAAGGGTCCGTTTGGATACAACTGAAAACTGAAAACACTGTAGCAAAATAATTTTTAAATGTGTAAATAGTACCGTGGGACCCACTTTTAATTAAAAAAATTGCTGAAAAGTACGTGAACAGTGCGCACACTGTGCACGCACAGTGACTTTTGTCTCCTAAAGGACAGATGCGGGCAGTGAAAAAAAAAGAAAGGGGAAACGCTGAACGCTGGATGCGTTCAGTGTTACCCAAACATACACTAAGACTATTTTTTTTTTTTTTTTTGGAGATCAAAACGATAAAAAATTCATTAATATGGAAATCAAGGAGGTACGAAAACAGGCTCAGGGAGGTGCCTAAATATGGATTGGCTACAAGATATTATAGGATATCACATATGATAGTATAGTGAACCACAAAGAAGACTAGTTTTGTCCGTGTGTCTATGAGACGTTGGTATTCTTCAAGTAGTCCACACGCCATTTCTGCAATCACTTTTGGGTGAGTTTAGTAGTGTTGGAAATAAAATTTGTTCCTCGCAGTCCATATCGCCTATGCTGTGACAGCCCATTTCTCTTACTCCTATTGACTGAGCTTTCCCTGCATTTGCCGAAATAAAATGAAGAAGTCGCTGGCCTTGTTGCTGCACTTTTGAGTTCGGCCTCTAAACAGAGGCCACACGTTTTGAGAGAATGGGCATTCCCATAGGATATGGTGCGCAGTCTCAGGTTGTTGGAGGCAGATGTCGCACCGTGTATCCACACTCACTCGACGCTAATGCAGCTTGTTTCTAGTTGGAAGGCAGTTCGAACAAGCTCTCCAGAGGAACATCCTAACCTTCAGCGACACTTTCAAAGTCCAAAATTTGTTCCAGGTTGGTCCATCGCCCCGAGCTGCAGAGTGCTCCGCCCAAGTTTCCGTACTGGTGTGAAGAGCGACTCGGTATGCAGTTTTAATCGAGAATTTTTGGGCCGCATTGTCAGTCCATATTAGCGTGTCTTGGGACTGCAAATGGTTGAGTGGTATTGTTAGGATCTCCTCCCACGTCCTCTTGCTGAACATGGCTTCAAGCTTCCCCCGGTTCCACTGCCTGATGTCTTCGTCTATGAGTTCACAAACTCTCATGTCCAAAGCTCTCTGTCAGTGGTATTGGTGTGTGTGTGAGCCATGTATGAGTGTACACCCCAATTGTTCTGCCGTTGCCCACCCGCCACTTTGAGCCTCTAAAGATTATGTCCCTTGTTGCCAAAAGGCTTCTTTAAACAAAAGAAGGATTCTCCCTACATCAGCCATCATAAGGGAGCTGTTTTGAAAATATCGAGCCTTGTATAACTTGTAAAATAGCGAGTTGGTGTCATGGATTAGTCTCCATGCTTGCTTAGAAAGCATTGCCAAGTTAAAGGAATGGAGGCCACGAAAGCCCATTCCCCCTCCTTTTTTTGTGTGCAAAGTTTCTTCCAATTTATCCAGTGGATCTTCCTTTCTTCTTTTGTTTGTCCCTACCAGTACTTTGCTAGCAAGGGGTAGATGTTGTTACATGTGGATTTGGGCAATTTGAAAATGCTTATGACATATGTGGGAATCGCTTGCGCCATCGTTTTAATTAGAATCTCTCGACCCGCTTTTGAGATAAACTTCTCTTTCCACCCCATGACCCATTTTGTAACCTTCTCTTGTAGGTCTTTAAAAGTGGTTACTTTTGATTTTCCACTAGCCATAGGCAAGCCAAGGTACTTCTCACTTTGTGTCATTATTCTTCCCCCCAACATCTGCTGGATCAATTTTCTAACTTCCAGCGTTGTATTCTTACTAAAAAACAAGGCCATCTTTTGGGGGTTGATGGCTTGACTCGAGGCCGCTTCATATTGGCCTAAAATATGTAATAGCTGTTGGCATTCACCCACTGTGGCTTTACAGAAAAGGAGGCTGTTATCGGCAAATAGGAGATGGGATATGCATACCCCATGTTGACTTAACAAGATTCCATGTAGCACCCTTCAACAGCTTTCCTTAACAATGCCAAGAGGCCTTCAACACATAGGAGGAATAGGTAAGGAGATAATAGGTCTCCCTGCCTAATTCCCCTAGATTGAGTAATGAAGCCCCTTGGTTCTCCATTGATTAGGATGGAATAAAAGGCCGTTGTGACTGTCTCCATGGCCACTTGCACCCATCTTTGGTCAAATCCCAATTTGCGCATAATATTCTGCAAAAAATTCCAATCCACTCGGTCATAGGCTTTGCTAATGTCAACCTTTACCGCCATATGCCCCACTTTGCCTCCTCTTCTGTTTCTCATTCTGTGTAGTAGCTCATATACAATTGTTATGTTATCAATAATAAGTCGGTTTGGCACAAATGCACTCTGAGATTCAGAAACAACATTAGGCAAAATATATTTTAATCGATTTGCAATAACCTTTAAAATTATCCGCGAGACAACATTACCCAAGCTAATGGGTCTATAGTCCGCTAAGTGTGTGGGGTCCTTTTTTGGAATTAGGACAATGTGTGTACGGTTCATTTTCTTCAACATATGACCCGAGTGCAAAACTGATAAGACAGCTTCAATGACATCATGACCTACAATATGCCAGTATTTCTAAAAGAAAAAGGGAGACATACCATCTGGCCTCGGCGCTTTTGATGGGTGCATTTGGAAAAGGGCAGTTCGGACTTCATCAGGATTGTACCGCTGTGTGAGCCTATCATTCATTTGTGGGGTGACCCGTCTTTCAACTGATTGTAAAACACCTTCAATATTGTCTGTTGGGGTTGCTGCAAACAAGTCTTTGAAATATGATTTGGCCACCTTGGCAGTACTATCCTCCGTAGTGCACCACCTCTCCCCACTATCCAATACACCAGGGATATGGTGTTTGCGTCAGCATTGGCTAGCTCGATTATGGAAATACTTCGTGTTCTTATCTCCAACAAGTAACCAAATTGATCGAGACCTTTGTCGCCAGTAATTTTTGTTTTGCCTGCAATTGCATGTTAGAGGACCCAAAGACCTCATGGCCCCAATCAACTAGAGCAAACCTGCATTTTTTAATTTTTTCAAAGATCCTCATCATTGGACTGCCAGGGGTCACCTCAGCCTCCCATGCCATTTGGATGATATTACCACAGTTAGGGTGAGTGGGTCATCTCTCTTCAAAACGTTGTGATTTTTTTTTTCTTTTTGGTTTGCCTCTGGGATTGTGTGGTGATGAGTATTGGTATATGAGGGAACTTATCTCTCCATTCCGTCATGGCACGTGCCTGTTCAGTCTTTCCTGCACATAATCATCCTTCTCACGACCATTATTCCAAGTAAAGAGATTACCTCGGAAGCCCAGGTCCACCAAACCGCAATGTAGAAGCACTGTTCGAAAGTGCTGCATCGAGGCCAGTGGCTTTGGTAGTCGACCTTGCTTCTCTTTTGATTGCAGGATCTCGTTAAAATCCCCAAAGCAAAGCCAGGGTGCTAAATGTCTAGAGTGGAGATGTTTTAAGAGTTTCCATGAATCCTGCTTTCTTTGCTTCTCAAGCCATCCATAGAAACCTGTTAATCTCCATGGGTTTGCCAGGTCATCCATAATAAGCGCATTAATATGATTTAAGGTAAAGCTTTGGACATGCAAATCTATTTCCTCCATTCATAACAACGCCAACCCTCCACTTCGACGAATACTAGGTACCACGAACATACATCGATACGGTTAAGAGAGCACATTCACTGCATGTTGGTTCCCAAGCCCTTAGCAATTCCAACTCATGATTTTCATTGTTCTTGGCAGGGCTATCCAGTAGCCTCCACCGTTTTGATAGTGATAGGTTTTGGGTTACACTCCATGGCTTTACTTCTCTTCCCATTTTGTTTCAGTTTTTCTTCCAAAGGTAGGTGGTCCTCGAGTTGGTCTCTTTTCATATTGCGGCTTGTAGTTCCCTTTAGGTATGTGTGGGTTTGGGTTGTTGTGTGGCATATTAATTTATTCCCAGAAAGTTTATTTCCTAAGGTACGTGGCTTGTGTTTCTTGCCCATGCTTGGTAGTCTCTCATGTGGCTGGTTTAAGTGAGTTGGGTGTGGGTCACGTGCCTTCTATTCATCATACTTAACTGGCACGTTGATGAGGCTTGGGTCCAATGTATTGGATGCAATAACTCCTGAACCATTAATCTCCATTCTCATGATTTCAGGTTGCCCATAATTATTTGCATTGATGTGGTCGGTTTTCGAGATTTGCGCTCCATTTAAATATTCAGTTGTTACAGCCGCAATAATTGGTCGCTGAGCTGTATGCGAAACCGCTCCATGGGATTCATGAGGATCTGTTTGCAGTGACCACGTGTCATTAATGCTTTTAATGACATTAACGTCAGCAATCTCCACGTGGGTTGTGGTTTGGGACCTTGTTTGTGCATCATTTTTAAGCGCCGTTTGCTGCATCGATGGGCTGTAGATTGCTTGATCTGATGTACTCTCTTTCCTTCGTACACCAGCCTTTAACCACTCCCCATACGGTCTCTCTGTCTGCTGTGTGGACCTAGGGCCGGCCCAACAAAATTTGGGGCCTAAGGCGGAAATTTTATGCAAGGCCTTTTTATATATAAACATTAATTAAATAAATATATATAGTACTAATTAAATTAAGACTAATTTGATGTAAATACAGAAATTGATGAATAATAATAATTAAACTAAGGTTAATTTCATACAGAGGATTGAATATCATAGTTGAACCATAAATTTAACCAAAAAGAACTAGAATTTTTTTTTTTTTTTTAAACTTACTTTAACTTGGATATATAACTACGCATAATTAAGTACAGTTGTAACCTAAATTTTAATTTATATATTCTTTTTAAGAGAAAGAGATAGATAAATATTATTTGGTGTGTGGAATTATAGGATATTAGTTTACAAAAATTAAGATCTCAAACTATTAGAGGAGATTAGTCATCATTGATGATCTATCATATTTGTAGCATTTTTTTTGGAAACATTTTAGGATTTCAATTGGTTTTAATTTCTATTAGTCTCCTATTTTGGAAGCCTTGTTAGAAATGAAAAAGAAAAATACTAAAAATACTGCAAAATGTTCACAATATAATATGATAATGACTATAATTGATGAAATTCAACAACTTAATTTATATGTGTCTGAATTAATTTTTTATGTGATTGGTGACATGTTAGTTAAATTTAAATTTAAACCTATAGTAAAATTTGTGGTATTTTTAACATCATTTAAAAAAAAAGTACTAATTATTTAAAAAATGTTATATTTTTATAAAATTTTGTGCCCACACAAATAGAAATGGGGCTTTTTTTTTTGGGGGATTTTTTTTTTTTTGGTTGTGGGGCTTAGGCCTAGGCCTTGAGCCGGCACTGAGTGGACCCTTGAGATGAACACTCTTTCACCTCATGGCCGAATTTCCCACATTGGTAGCACAAACCCACCAAGCGCTCATACTTAAAACCAACACGTATTTGATTGCCTTTAGGATTCGCAACCCATCCTCCTCGACAAATCAATTTCTCCAATGGAAGCTCGACTCGGATCTTGATGAACCGTGCTTGGTCTGATAGGAAAGTTTTTTTATCCACCTCCACTACGTGCCCCAGTCCTTTACCAATCTCCTAGCCAGCCTCTTCGTTCGTCAAGTCAAAGGGCAGTCCCCACACCTGGACCCATGTAGGGAGAGCTAAGTCCTTTACCAATCTCCTAGCCAGCCTTCTTCCTCCGTGAGTTGAATGTTCTGTAGTCGCTCAATGAAATTTGTATCCATGTTATGTTCTTGCAAGTCCACTGTTTTTACACGAGGTTGTTAGTCTCACTTAAGGCCAATTTCATTAGTTGTTCAAATTTAGACTACTGGTGCAAGGTTTCTCCCAAAAAAAAAAAAAAAAAAAAAAAAACAGAGAGGGAGACTACTGATACAAGATGTAGAAATAAAAATTATGCCGAAAAAAAATAAAGCATTTGTTTAAAGAATAAAATTTAATTATAAAATTAATTGAAATTTAAATCTACAAATTTATTCAATAAAATAAACATTAATATATATTTTAAAATTTTAAATTACATTTTCTTTACACTTTTAATACATATATTAAATTTTATGTCAATTATATATTATTTATTATATAATTTATAAACTTATATATTATACATAATTTTAAACTATAAAAAATTTTCATTTAAACAAAATATAAAGTACAGACTCCGTATAGAAAGATATCAAGCATTGTCTTTGCATAATAATTAGAGTTAAAAGATTTTTTTTTTCCTTTTCTTTTCTGGAGAAACAAGAATCTAGAGTTAAATCTAACAAGACGTTGACAGATCTAATAAGATTAAGACCAAATTCAGCAAAATCTTAGCCAGATTCGGTCAAATCTTCTTCCTATATCACACACGTGATGAACTTGACATTTGCTCTGGTGGAGGACCCACCTTTAATTTGACATGTACCACACGGCTTTCATTGGATTCATTGTATATTGCTGATTTGTTTGTCTATTGGCTGGCCAACTGTACCGTAACAACGACCTAGACTTTAGCTTCAATAATGCAAGGGGAACACCTTGTTCCACACCACACGGTTTTTTATTTGCAGTGGGCCAATCACTACCATGGTGCTTCTTGTTATTTTCCTATGCATGATAACGATTCTTCCAAGAAAATATAAAGGAAAACTAATAATGTTAACACTTCCACTTTAAAACTTGATTCTTCTGCACAGCACTATTACCTTCACTGACACCAGAGCACTTCAAGCCCATCCTCTAGCAATCGTCTCGATCTTCTAATTTCCTTTTCCACGTTACAAAGAAATGGCCGAAGGAATGCTCCTTGCCGTTGCACAAAAAATCATTGAAGATTTGGGCTCTTGGGCTTTCAAAGAGGTCGCATCGCTTTGGAATGTCGAAGCTGAGCTTGAAAACATCAAGAACACCGTTTCCACTATTCAAGCTGTACTTCGGGATGCAGCAGAGCAGCAGACTCATAGCCATCAAGTCAAGGACTGGCTCGAAAAGCTCAAGGACGCAGTTTATGAAGCAGATGACTTGTTGGGTGAGTTCTACACTGAAGCCAACACTGAAGCCTTACGACAAGGAGGGATGAGTGAGAATATTGCAAAAAAGGTACGCGGTTTCTTTTCAACTTCAAACCCACTTGTTTTTCGTCAAGAGATGAGTGGTAAAATAAATGCGATGAAGCAGAAACTAAATGCAATAGCGGAAGATAGGAAACTGTTTCACTTGAAAGAATACCATGCAGAGCCACATGTGAGTATGGATAGGGAAGAGACTCACTCATTTGTACTTGATGAAAAAGTTATTGGGAGAGAAGATGATAAAGAGGCCATCATAAAACTGTTATTGGAGCCTAATGATGAAGAGAATGTTTCAATTATTTCTATAGTGGGGATTGGCGGGTTAGGGAAAACCACACTTGCTCAATTTGTATACAATGACAAGAACATCAAAGAACATTTTGAACTAAAAATGTGGATATGTATCTCTAATGTCTTTGATGTAAAAATGATTATTCAAAAAATAATATCAGCTACTGGTATGGAACCTGTAGACCATAGCATGGATAAATTACAAGATCAGCTTCGTAAAATAATTAATCAAAAGAAGTACTTACTTGTCTTGGATGATGTGTGGAATGAGAATCCTCACAAATGGGATAATTTGAAAGATCTTTTAGTGGGTGGCGCTAAGGGAAGTAAAATTGTAATAACTACACGTGCGAGATTGGTAGCAGAGATTACATGCCCAGCTTCAATATACATTCTTAAAGGTCTCGATGAAGAACAGTCTTGGTTGTTATTAAAGCAAATAGCATTTAGAAGAGGGCAAGGGACCAATAATCCTAGACTAGAAGAAATTGGAAAGGAAATTGTGCGCAAATGTCAAGGGGTACCCCTTGCCATAAAGTCTATAGGAAATGTATTGCGCTTGGAAAAAACAGAGCATAAATGGTCATATGTCAAGAATAATATACTAGAAATTGCATCTCAACAAGAAAATGACATTTTTCCAATTCTAAAGTTGAGTTATGATCATCTTCCATCACATTTAAAAAGTTGTTTTGCCTTTTGTTCCTTGTTTCCTAAAGATTATGAGATCGATAAGATGACACTCGTACAACTATGGATAGCGCAAGGTTTTATCCGACCATCAAACAAAAACCAAGAATTAGAAGATGTTGCAGATGAGTACTTCAAGGATTTGCTTTGGAGGTCCTTCTTTGAAGAAGTGACTGTATTTGGAAAATTAAAGTACAAGATGCATGATTTAATTCATGATCTTGCACAATTAGTTGCAGGGGCAGAGTGCACAATAATTTCTTTGCATGGAAACAATTTTGATGAAAAAACTTTTCATGTGTCACTTCCATTTTATATTGACTCATCTTTTATTGAAACTTCAGGTTTGCTAGTTAGAGCAGAGAAGTTACGTACATGTCTTCTAACATTTGAACAGGGGAGACTAGACGAATCAAAGTTGAATGAACTTATTTTGAGTTGTAGAAGATTGCGTGTATTGGGTTTATGTGGAGTGCATATTGAGAGAGTGTCAGATTCTATTGAAAAGTTAATACATCTTACTTACCTTGATTTTTCTAAAAATCATGGTATTGAAACTCTCCCTAATGCTATTTCTAGACTTTGGAAATTGCAAACACTAAAAGTCAATGATTGTCAAAATCTTAGAGAATTACCTAGAGACATTAGATTTTTGGATGGCCTCAGGCATCTTGAGAATAGCAATTGTAGGCGTTTGAGTCATATGCCTAATGGATTAGGGCAAATGACATGCCTTCAAACATTATCATTATTTGTTGTGAGAGATAACCAAGCTTCTTCCTCTGGACCCATTAGTAGTGGGCTAGACGAATTGAATTCGCTAAACTCCCTGAAAGGAGAACTACAGATCTCAAATTTGAGATATTTGGAAGATGTTTATTCAGAACCCAGTGCTGCCAATTTAAGGGCAAAACAATATCTTGAACGGTTGACATTATTATGGCATGCAAGTCGTCTTTATTTTTGTTCTGACGATGACAATGATAGTGATGAGAAGTTATTAGAAGGCCTCCAACCACACCAAAACCTTAAATTTTTGTCTGTGAGAGGGTATGGGGGTGTGAGATTTTCAAGTTGGCTTTCTTTGCTCACAAATCTTGTTGATTTATCTATAGCTGGTTGTAAGAGATGTCAACAACTTCCACGATTGTCTCAACTCCACTCTCTGGAACGTCTATCGCTTGAATATATGGAAGTTTTGGAGTACATATCAGATGGTGATATAAATGAGGAGGTTCCTACTTCATCCTTCTTCCCATCGCTGAAGTCAATTTATATTTTCCATTGCCCTAATCTGAAGGGATGGTGGAGGAGCACATCAACAACAGATCACCGACAACATCCGCATCACCAGTCACTGCCTTCATTCCATCATCTTTCTGTTTTAAATATTCAGTTTTGCCCTAATCTAACTTCCCTGCCTCCATTTCCGTATCTTGAAGAACGTCTATATTTGTGTCAAGTCAGTTTGAAAGCTTTACAACCGACAATAGCGATGACTTCTTCGCTTCCTTCTTCCTCCTCTTTCCTGTCCTCTCCTTTCTCCAAATTAAAGTCTCTGAGTTTAAGTTCTATAAAGGATACAGAGGCTCTTCCAGATGATTGGATGTCAAACCTGAGTTCTCTCAAGCACCTATATATACAAGGAGGCCCTAAGCTGAAATCTCTATCTCTAGCCGTGCCCCATCTCACCTCACTCGAGAGCTTGGAGATTCTTGATTGTGAGCTGTTTGATTCGATTAGTGACATGGGTGATGATGGCACCGAATGGCAGCATCTTAAATGCCTCAGTTCTCTGCGTTACGGAAGCGTTCCGAATTTGAAGTCTATTCCTTCCGGACTTCAACACGTTACTGCGCTGCGAAGGCTTGAGATTTCTGGTTGTCCCAATTTGACGATTTTCCCAGAGCTCACCTCAGTTGTATACCTTCGAATTTCATACAGCCCCAACCTAACATCAATTCCCGATGGGATTAGTAATCTCACGTCCCTCGAAGAACTTTGCATTTTCAATTGTCCAAATCTCAAATCACTTCCTGATGAGATGGTTTCTCTCATGTCTTTACAAAAGCTATCAATTGCACATTGTCCTGACTTAGCAGAAAGATGTGAAAAGGGAATTGGGGAAGATTGGTTCAAAATCGCTCACGTCCCTGTTTTGAAAATTCGGAATCGGTGATTTTATATGCTGAAAAAATGTGAACCAGTCCATTTTTCAGTCAATTCCTCTTGGGCTACCTCATGAACACTAGCCCTCTTAGCCTCGACCATGCCACTTGCAACATAACCTCTGGTATGTCTTCTGCAATAGCTGAGCTTGGTAGCTCTTCACTTTTTACTTTTTTTTTTTTTCATTTCTTAATAATCTTATATAATTTATGTATGGTTGCTGAGAAAACATAGTAAATTTTTGGGAATTCTATTCTTTATATTTTGTTGATTTCCAAAAAATAAAGAATTTTTTAATTATCTTTTTTTTTTGTGGATTTCCAAAATATTAGAACAATAAATATGTTCAACCATGGTATATAATTGTATTGGGTTCACTTTAGTGAAACTTTTTGGTTTTTCACATTTTCTAACAATGAAAAGTCCAAGATTGATTTGAAAGAAACCAAACTGTTGGACATTGTTTAAAAGTTTTTCTGTTGGTTATTTTTTCAACAAGAAAGATTTGGCCAACCCCAATATCATCCATGAACAACTGCTCTTAACAGTTGTTCGCTCTCTTCTTCTTTTTTTCTTCATTTTTCTTTTTTGGAATGCAACTCTCTTTCTTAGTTTATTGGGTTTTAATTTAAGCCTTTTGCAAAAACTGATTTGTTATATTGATTCATGCAATGAGGAGCCAAGGATTCCATTGTTATATAATGGCCATACTAAGAGTTTTGCTAAGAAAGGTTAAAGTGTGATACTCTGTTTTGTTGTGAAGAAATTTTGCCTCAAAATTAAAGCTCTACGAGATTCACATTGCATTTCTAGGATGCCAATAGTGATGCACTGAAACAGAATTTAATGTTTTTTATTTTTCGTTGTTATTGAAATATTGTTATCCTTTTTGTCATTGCATGATCCTGCTCCTTTGTAATCTATTTACATGAATGGCCTTAAAATGAATATGCCTTTTGTTTATCAACAGATTTAATGGGATTAATCATCGAGTGAGTGTGGATCATCTAAAGAATTTGAAGATTTTTGTGGAAAATATGGCAAAGGATCTATTCCTTGGAGACTTTGAGGATTTCGGAAACTGACTTAGCTCAGGTACTTGGTTAAAGTCACCATTAATTAAAGGTTATTGTGTAATTTGGAGTAGTGTTCCAGTGGGATCTCTGATTTTTGGCATTTAACACTATGGTGATATTGAGTTAATCAATTTTCTTACAAATAAAAGAAAAAAGCTTAATAAATATCACAAAGTCACTAATGGGGAAGAGGGGATGGTCCACTTAAAAAAGTTCATGTCCTATAGCTGATAGGGCCTGAACTTGGTTCATCTTCTATGTTTCTAGATAAATGTAGATTAATGAATCCTAATCTTTTGTAGTGATTCAAATGCTTCGTTCTTAACTTTTCTTCTTTGTTCTCTTTGTGTTTTTTGATGATCTCCCAGTTTATTTGATCTTAGATTGAAAAAAGCATGAAACAAAACTAGGGATAAATATTTGAGCCTATAGAGAACCTTTTGGGCAAGTGCAGCAAGTGAACAGCTTGGTTAATTATTTTGATTTTGTGTTCCTTTTTCCCTTTGAGGGAAAAAGGGGGTGGTGGGGGGGTGGGGGTGGGAGACGCGTAAATCCTAGCCATCTGATTATCTTGTCTTTGTTCTTTTTTTTTTTTAGATGAACTTGTTTCTTTGTTCTAGCCATCTGTACTTTTGTGTAAATGATAAGACTGGGTTTGCAGAGTTGATTTTGAATAAACTAATGAAAATTTTGCACTTGGAGATGTTGGAATAGATTTATGGTAAATAATCATTATTTAGTAGGATGATCTACACCTAAACAACAACTGTTGGAATAAATCTATGTTATACTGGAATAATATTAAATGCATTTCAGAAATATGATCTGCTCCAAAACTTGTCAGCTAAAAAAAAAAAACCATAAATATGATCTGCTCCAAAGTTTGTATAGGTCCATATATCTCTGTTATAATTCAATCATCTCGTTCTCCTTCAATTAAGAGCATAGTGATTTTTTTGGTCATTTTATTCTATGTGCTTCATATAGGCTAGCTTGGAATATAAAAACAAAAAAAGTGTTGTTGTTTATCCAAAGCAAGTTGGTATTGCAATTATCTAGCCACAACCGAAAAATTAAGTGGTAGATCATTTAAGTCTCATATATGGTAATTTATTTATGTGCTTGAATTTATGTTTGGTAGCCTGGCATGGATAAAGGCCACAGCTTGGTGTTAACTCCCCTGTTTCTTTATATTCATGCTTCTCCTTTCTAAGTTCCCTGTGATTGTTAGATACTACTCTCTCTCTTTTCATTCCTCATTTTCGTTTTAGGTATGGTGAGTTTCATAGTTATTGGAGTCTGTATGGCAGAGCTTTGAATTCTTAAACAAACAAGATTTCTGTAGTTTATGTCTTCCAACCATTCTGGTAAAAACAAATATGTAGCTACTAATTCTCATCCTAATTATCTTTTACCACATAGATTAGGCTAAAAAGTTCTTTTGTTGGAAATTTAATTGTAAGATGCTAAAAACATTGTTACTTTCCTCTCTTTTCTTTTCTTTTTTTCTTTTTTATATATTATTTTTAATTTAATTTTGATAGGCTGGAATGGATGAAGATGATGGTTTGGTGGGAGCAATCAGATTACTACATAGTTTCAGTCTTTCAGATATAGCAGTACTCAAAAAGCATCCCTTTGAAATTACATAGTCACAAGAACTATCTTAAGAAATAAGGTAGAGTTACACATGGAATTTTTTACTTTTAATTGGTAGGTAGAGTGGAAATAGGATTCAAACTTAAGAACACCTATTTTGATGCCATGGTAAACTATTAGTTGTCCCAAAAGCTTAAATTGATAGGAAATTTTTCCTAAGCCATTATTGTATTAATTATAGTGTAGAGTTTATCCTGACTAAACCAGGTAACTCACCTTTTACAGTTTACATGACAATAGCCACCAATATTGTCTCTTAAAACTATGAAGTTGTTGCGTCAACAGTCAGGGCAGGGCTTGTGCTTTTGTGCAGTAGAGTGGAGAAAAACGGTAAGATTGGATATTGATTAAAGTATTATGTCTACTTTTGGCTTCTTTTAGGATGAATGCTTCGACAAAAGGGAAATTATTGTGGCACACTGTGGAGTTCACACATAGAACACACAACATTTGGAAATTGTGTGTTCAAAACACGATTTGACAATTTATGTCAAATTGTGTTTTGAATCCATAACTTTAGTTGATGTGGCATACACACCCCATATACACTGGTCTGTATATAACAAAGCTCTTGACATAATATGCAACTTATCATTACTACTTTTACAATCCAGGGATGCAACTTTTAGGTCACGCATTGGAATAGATGATGCCAACAGGTTCTTTGACTTCTGTACTACTGGCCCACAGGAATTGTCCTTAGCTATCAATGGTCTTGCGATCCCTTACTTAGAGGAAATGTGGATTACCAAAGAAAGAAAGTTTAGCACTAAGACAGGGAGGAAAGTTCTAAAGTTAGTTTGGATGCACTAGCAACAAAGGGAAATCAAATTAAAAAATGATGTATGCAATCTTTTTCCGACTGGGAATGTCACCAACAGCAATCATCTACTGTTGATTTTTGTCATTTCATGATGAATTGAACTTGCAATCCTGTATTTTGTTTTTGTTGGCTTTTGCAATTCCATGTTTCAAGGCCCTGTAAGGTAGATCATGAGTATTTCACAGGTTGCTTTTGGTGTTTTTGGGTAAATCCACTAGGATTATGTCTTGGTACTTGAATTAATGATGAGGAAGATTTGGCCAATGAACTCTAACCCAATGGGCACCTCCTCCCCTCAATAGTAAAAAATATGAGGAAGAAAATTTGGAAGCTTTATACATGGATGCCAATTTTTGTGATTCAATTTCCACTGCAAGGGATTTTTTTTTTAATGCAATTCATAGCCGTGTATCCTGGCTGCATGTGAAAAAATTTATATTCTATGGTAGTGTTCTGTCTTCTTACCTTTTACCATTTAGCTGCCTCTACTGAACCAATTCCCAACCTGCCTTTGTCTCCATATGATTAAAAGTCCATAAACCATTTTCGCATTATCTTTATAGGGGGTAGATATCTATTTTTTAATGCAAAATTTGTGTTTCTTTGCATTATTTAAATGAGAATAGCATATAAAAATTTCCCAACTAATTTCATTTTATTCATCCTTTAGAGTTTGGTCATATTATGACACTTCTCTTTTTCCCAAAAGAAGGCATAGTTTAGAGCACTGCTTTAATGAATTCATTTTTTTGCCTTGCCAATGACCATCAGTTGTGGCTTCCAGAATTCTAGACCTTGTTGATGATTAGTGACATATAATTGTTAGATAATAGTCTTTATAAAGAGTATAGCTACTATCATCGTCATGTGAATATGCCATGGATGCTTGACCTAAATGATACATGTGCAACTAGTGCATGTGTGTGTGTGTGTGTGTTTTTGTGTGTGTTTTGGTATAATGTGAATCCAAAAAGATCCTTAGTTCCCATTCATAGGCCACCATATCAAAGAATACTAACAATTTTGTAAGAACAATGTTGTGACACTTTACTAGCTACTCTCCAACTTTGTGACATGGTCTTCTGTTGATCATGGCATGTTGGCATGTTTTTGTTTTCCAGCCATTGGAAGATATTCACATTCATTCTTCCTTTTATTTCAGGTAGAATGAGTTGATTAGAAATTTAATTCTATATGCGGGCAGCAGGAGCCAGTTAGCCGCAGGAGCATTGAATACTAGGCGGACGTGTTTGAGAGTGCGTGTTTCTTCTTACCACACTAGTAATAAAAATATTTAGAGACTACCAAATAGCCGATTGTTATGTATCTCATATCTATCCTCAATAAATCTTAACTTGTAGAATAGATAACTTCATGTGTTTTGAAATTTTCTTTGCCAGTTGGTAGAAATATTAATGTTTCCTCTCTTTTCTTTTATAATTTCTTTCACAAACTTATGTTTGATAGGATGGAATGGATGAAGATCGTAGCTTGGTGTTAGAAATTGGAGAGCTGCCTAGTTTCGGTGTAGCTTAATTTCTGAAGACTTATCGTGACTTTTCAATGACTCCTTGTGAAGGTCAGCTTTATGCTCATGTAAAGATATTACTGATGATTTTTATGGATGCTATTTCTTTTCAAATTGCCACTATTTTGTACATATCAGTACTCAAAAACCATCCTTTAGAATTTACATAACAAAAGAACTATCAAGAGAAATATTTTAGTGGGTCAGAATTTGTCAATTACAACAGGATTGGAAGTTCCAATGCTTGTTGCCTTTTCTTCTTCATAAGTCCTCTGCTTAAGTTGGTGAGAACACCATCAGTTCGTGCACTAACGGTATGAGTGGGTAGAAAAACGTAACTAAAAAAATTAAGTGATTATCAATTTCATGATTTACATTGGACTTAGTTGTTGGAGCAGGAAAAAAAATATAACGATTTTCCTAAGATATAATGGTTTGTTTCTTCAGAAGTTTTTCTTTGTAAGCATTTAATGCCTTCTTCTCTTAAGCTGTCTCACATCCTTGGAGAAACTTAGCATACCATATAGGTCTTTCTTTTTCATATTTTGGCGTTAGTACTTAGCATACCATACAATTATAATTCCAGCCAAGCACAATTTAATTATATGAAATTTCTGAAATATTATATGAATCCAACATCTTCTGTTATGAAGCATACAAATTCGCGAGTTGTTAAAAAACTCTATGATTGATTGCTAAAAAATAAATAACTATAGAATGGAGAAATTATGATCTTTTTTCAAATTATTTGTGTTGCAAAGAAAATATTAAATGAATTCAAGATACTTATTAGACCTTTTTAACTAAAAAGAATTAGTGATTACCAATTTCATGATTCATATTGGACTGACTAGCTCTTGCTGCAGGGCAAAAAATGTGACTTTCCATATCAGATAACTCATAAGACTTCCATGATAAAGGTATGTTTCTTAGATAGGCATTCAAATTTTAATCTTTGAAGTAGCCTAACATTCTTGGAGTTAATTATCATATTATAAAGTTATAATCAAGCGATGGACAATTTACTACATGAAATATTTGAAATAACATATGAATTGAGAATCTTCTGTTCTCAAGCATAGTATTTCATGAGTTGTCAACGATCTTTCAAATTGAGTCCAATGTAACAGTGGCAATTGAATGGAGGAAAAAATTATCATTTTTCTAACAATTTGGGCCCCAAAGAGAAAACTTATTTTCAATGTCCAAATGCTAATTAGACCTGAAAGATCTTCGTATTAATTTTCTGATTATGTCAACTTTTGCTGGTAGCGGAGTTCATTTTCTTGGTGACCTTGGATGTGAATACAAATCCCCTGCAGTTTCATTCCATTTAACAGCTTCGTATCATGAATACTTTTCAACGCAGAAATTTGGTTTTATGGTGAAGTGAGGCCCATTCGCAATTCTAATGTATGAAATTCCTAGTTTTCTACCTGAACTCTTGCATCAATAATTGTTCATCATAGATACTACGGAATATTACTTTGGTTGCTTTCTTAAAATTCTAGGATTGAAAACATGTTAAATCAATCCATGCACTCACAAATGTTAGGGAATGCAAGCTTTGTGTAGAAGTCATGTACATTGTTTTACATTATTGTTGTTCTTGCTCATATGGTTTTCTAAATTTTTGTTAAGAACATATCATTTGAATTGTTTATGTCAACTTCAATTCATTTGGTTTAATGTCTCTTGGGTGATTGAAACATTATATTCCCAATCCCATAAAAGCAAAAATGTCTTTACACATGTAATGAGAAAACCTTAAAACTTGCATACATCATATAATTAAATGTAACATAGAAAATTTACCAATGGTACATTTCAGTCCATTTTCTTGTTTCATAATTCATTTCATCTCTTGACCTTACTTGAATAGGTTTTTAGTTGTACACTTGTTACGTCAAGATGGCAACATATACAATATGGATTTGTTCAAACAAACAATTTCATTTGTCATTGATCAAGAAACTGTAAGCATAGATTATAATGTGGACTTTTGTCCTAACTAAGCCAGGTGACCCACTTTTCACAGGTTACAGGACAAATGAAACCAATATCATCTCTTAAAAATGTGAAGTTGATGCATCAACCATTTGACTAGGGCTTGCGCTTTTGTGCAATAGAGTGGCAGTAAAATGTAGGGGTAGATATTGATTAAATAACTGTCTAATTTATTTATTTATTTTTCTATAGTAATAACTGTCTACTTTTGGTTTCATTTAGGATGACTGTTGTGATATAATACGCACCCTATCTCATGACTACTTTTATGTCCAGCAGTCCAGGCATGCAGACATCACATGTTGGAGAAGATGATGCAACCAGTTGCTCTGACTTCATTATTACTGGCCCAGAGGAATTTCATATTTTATCAGGTTCTTGCAATTCCCTGCTTTACAAGAAATTTGGATTACCAAAGAGAAAGTTTTACATGGGGTTGACTTAGTTCCATTTATACACGTTCAACACCAAACCAAATTTGACTCAAATTTGGTGATTGCTTATTAATAGGATAAGTAGATATCAATGGCAACAAATAAATAGGCTTTGCACTTGTATATATAGCTAGTCATGCTTAGTTCTTTAAAATGCACAACTTTGGTCTTTTGCAAACCGGGTTTAGAGAATTTGAAAATTCTTGTTTGCTGGTTGTGGTGAGAGAGTTGTTTGGGTGTACTTGGGGCTTGGGTTTTGTGAGCGTTTTTGTGTCACTTTTGTAATCTTTTTTTTTTTTTTAGTGAAACTTTCTCCGACGCTGCCCGTGGATGTAGGCCTAAGGCTGAACCACGTAAATCTGTGTGTTCTCTATGTGATTGTTTCTCCTATTTTTCTACTTTTATTTCAAATAAACCCACTTTTTTTTTTTTTTTGCTTCACTCATAACCAAAAAAAAAAAAAAAATCAAGGCTTCTGCTATCTCAACATAAAGTATAATATTAAGACAGGATTGGAACTTCAAAATTTAGTTTGGAATCTATGCACCGGAGATAAAGGGTATTTAAGATGACAATGATTTATGGTGCCAATCTTTTTCTTTTTGAAAGTGTCACCCACCTCTGATTTTAGTCATTTTCATAATGAATTGAACATGCAATTATGTTTTCTTATATCTGTTGGCTTTTGCAATTGCATGTTCTTTGTAGCTGCTAATACTGTAGATGATGAAGAATTTTGGTGAATCATTCTCTATAGGCACATCTTAATACTTGAATTAATGATAAGGAAAATTAGGTGTGTATAGATGCCAAATTTTGTAACTTGACTTTCAATGCAATTGAATTTTTTAGAGAGATACTTTATTAAATGTTTGCAGATTCAAATATTTGATTTTGTAGTCATGTCCTGTCTACTAATTACATTCCACCATTTAGCAGCATAGCCAAAGTTTGTTTTTGAAATTCAGAAAATAAGCTCAAAATAAAGGTGTGGTGGGATGGGATGAGAAAAGGATTGTAAAATGGATTGGGCCTAAGCCCATGTTAGCAAGCCCACAAATATAGGAGCCCAATAGTCAAACAAGGGCAAATTTATTAGAGCTGGGGGCCGGAGAGACTAATTGCCCGTTTGGATGCACGTTGCGTTTTGCAAAGCTGCGTTTTCATGTTTCCTTTCTTTTTTTCTTTTTTCTTTTTTCTTTTGCTGCTGCTGCTGCACGCGTCAAGGGGGGACAACAGTACTGTTCATGAACAGTAACTGTGATTTATTGACTTTTCTTTCCTTTTTGTCACATTTGTGGGTCTCATGTACTGTTCACGGGACCCACAACTTCACTTTTCAACCAATTTTTTATTAAAAATGGGTCTCACAACACTATTCACACATTTAAAAATTATTTTGCTACAGTATTTTTAGTTTTTAGTTTTCAGTAATAAGTTCTATCCAAACGGACCCTAAAATGTAATTTAATAAGTCCATGGGCATTTGGTGAATTGTAATCTTGCTTTTGTCTTTGGAGAAAGAATTATAAAATACAAAAACTCTATAAGTAGATTCTTGATGATTTAAGATTTCTTTTGCTTTGCATGATTATATCAAAGCTGCCATTGGTCATGTAATTTGACTCACTACTTAACTCATTACTTGACTTAATACTATATGAAAAAGAATCAAAGAATTTTAAATCAGCATCACAGAACTCAGAAAAATTTTCAGTTAAGATACTATCACTAAGATCAATCTCCTCCTTTTATTTGTTGCTGCAGTCCATGTCCGCCAAAGCAAGAATTGTGTCATCACAAATTTAAATGGACTTAATTAACTTTGAGGTGTTACCCAACTCACCCTCTAAACTTAGAAATTCATCACAACAACACCCGTAAAAGCATTAGCACTAGTATAAGCATAAGAGGTGCCATCACCCATAAAAATATTAGTACCAGTAGAAGCATAGGAGGTGCCATATAGATATCTTGTTGGTTAAAATAAAAGTAAATGGATGTAAGCCCAACTATCCAAAATAAGTGCAATTAGCCCTCAATTTTCTTTAAAATATCTTTAAAATACTTAAAATAAATCCTAAAATCTGATTAAATAAATTGTTATTAATCACTTTATTATTAATTTTGTGTTAAAAACAAGTCTAATCACTACTATTATTAATAATTAAATCATTAAATTATTAATTAATATGTTTAATAATTTTACTTAACTAATTTACCTAACCTAAATTTACTAGTTAAGTAAAGAAAACTATAGTTTAATTAGTAGACACTAGAAACTAGAGATTGGTAAGGATTCCCTTTTTTTTCAAATATCTTACAATGTTTGTATTTGTAAAAACTAAAAATTGGTCAATAATGTAGCTTTCATAATAACGTTAATGATGGTGTAATATCTTAAAAGATCCCACTTACTACAACTCATGTGTTACCTATAGTGTACCCTCTAGAGCCTATTACCAAGTGAATCCTAGCATTAGTTTTCTATTTGAGTTTCACTATTCACAGAAAAATTAGAATGTGAAGCTGAATGAATTAGTGTTTACAGGAAAATACTATGACCATGAGTTGGGGGGTAAAGCAACCCTCCAACTAAAGTTAAAAAAAAAAAGGAGCCTAAATAGGAACAAATTATAAAACTACAAATATCACACCCCAAACCCAAAAGGGTTCAAAGCATGAGAAAAAGAACCATCAAAAGAAACTGTAGGAGTTTTTTTTTTTTTTTTTTTTCCTCATGATATATATAAATAAACATACTAATCTCTCTACAAGTACAATGTAAGTCAAAAGTCTATAACATAGTTACAACGATACAACTAGAAATCATGTGCCTCCAAAATACAAGAATTTATTTTGAAACTCCAAACAATATCACAAACCTCCCTAGAAACTCCACCAACAAATCTAGGATTGGCACACCCAAGGCTTACAACTCCAAGAGTTTAACCTCCAATTAAACTAGCTATGACCTCTTCAAAATTAGGTCGAACCACGTAAATCTTTATGTTTCTTGTGTGATAGTTAATTTCTCTAATTTTTTTAATTTTATTTCACATAAACTCACTATTTTTTTTTCTATCACTCGTTACAAATAAGGATCAATGCTTCCACTGTCTCAACAAGAAGTATAGTAACAAGACATGGATGGAACTTCAAATGTTTGTTGGAAATCCATTCACTAGAGAAAAACGGTATTTAAGATGACAAAATGATTTATATGGTGCCAATCTTTTTCCTACAGAAAGTGCCACCCACAACTGTTTCCCACCTCTGATTTTAGTCATTTTCATTATGAACTGAACTTGCAATCCTGTTTTCTTATATTTCTAAAGGTAGATGATGAAGTATTTTGGTGAATTTCATCTATAGGTACATCTTAATACTTGAATAATGATTAGGAATATTAGGGAACTCTCTATACATCGATGCAAAATTTTGTAATTTTTTTCAAAGATATTCTTATATTAGATATTTGCAAATTCAAAGATTTAATTTTGTAGTTCTGTCTAGTTATTATTACATTTTCCCATTTATCAGCATAGCCAAAGTTTGTATTTGAATTTCACAAAATGAGCTAAAAATAAAGGTGAGGTTGGACGAGATGGGAGAAGGCTCGTCCAATGGATTGGGCCTAAGCCCATATTAGCAAACCCAATATCAAATAAGGGCAAGTTTATTAGAGTTTTGGGCTAAGAGACTTACATGTAGTTCAATAGGTCCATGGTTGTGCATGATTCTCTGGGTGTAGGAAGAAGATTAGCTAAAATTGTTTTCCGTGAAAAACTTTTTACTGAATAAACTGAAATACACATGAGCTAAAAGCTGCCTTTTTGGGAAAAGGAAACCCTAACCACTCTTAACTGCTTGTAACAGTACTAACAAAACATAACCATTGCGTGGCATCAGCTATGGCTTGAACGATTGCAAGCCAATATATGCCAAGTTGGTCAAACTAAAGCTGACCGAGTCCCACTTATGCACTAAGAACAGGGGCGGAGCTAGGGGGTCTAGAGGGGCAATTGCACCCCTGACCTCACCCAAACCCCATGCCCTTAATATATATACTTTAAGTTTATGGTCTTCAACTTTACATGTAATTGTGCTACGGGACTGTCACTCTTGACTCCACTTATAATATACTTTTATTGGCCAGTGATTAATAAGAAGCTTCTTTAACTTTGTATAATTATGACTATATATTGATTATTATTATTTTTTTAATGTTTTACTTGTTTGAAAAATATACTTATGGTCACCTATGAAGTATCTTAAGTAGTAAGTACAACAACATTTATACTAAATCTAACTTTATGCATGAGGGGAAAAAAAACTTATCACTAACATTATATTTTATATGTTAATCAAATTTTTTGTTTAATTAGTTAAGTATTTTTTTAATTATACTAATTAAAAAAATTGAAATTGATTTTGTCTTCAACTTTTTATTTTCATCTTACCCTCCCTAAATTAAAATCCTAACTTTGCCATTGATTAAGAGGGTACTGAAGATTACAAAATGATCTATATATGCTGCCGATCTAAGCATAGGAGCAGAACTTGACCCTTCAACTTGGCCTTAAATACTATATTAGAATGCGAATATGAATACAATGATGGAATATGATTTTTTTTTTCTCAGGTGAGTATGAACTATAAATAAATAAATGGTGTCTCCACTCAAGCTATTTATATTACATGTATTTTGGTAAGTTACAATTAGTTTTGAGAATGTATAAAAGCATAATACATTAATATTATTGCAAAAAGATAGATGAGTAGTTAAAGACCACAAGTTTGATACCTACAACTTCTTTTGCTATAGTGAGGGGAAAAGCACCCGTGAGGATTTCAACCCGGAGGTAGAACTCAAAGTTTTAGTACTCAATGTTTAGTAATAAGTTACCACTGGTAATTACTTTGATATATACACTTATGAATTATGATGCCAGAACAAGTGCCATAGCTTAAGTTTTAATTGTGCAGTACAACTCTTAAGGTCTTAATCATTTTCTTTCTGTGTAGAGGGCCCCTAAGGCCCGACATTCGCATAGTGTTTAGTCTGCTTTTGATACAAGTTGGAGGAATAAAACATATAGCTTCCTTCTTCTGAACTTAATGGCTATATCGTTCTTGCTTCTCTTTTGGTTTGGTTATTTGAATATGGCTATAAAACACAAAAGCTTTGTGATCTTGCTTTTGTTTTTGGAGAAAGAATTATAAAATATTAAAACTCTACAAGTAGATTCTTGATGATTTAAGATTGCTTTTTCTTTGCATGATCATACAAAGAAAATAATGAAAAGTAATAATGGTAACTTAGGGGACTGAGAAGTCTACCACACTAAAAAAAAAAAAAAAAAAAGGTTTGTGGGAGAGGAGCTTATATAATTTACCGAGTTTTAAATAAACATACCTTTCTGACACAATTTTTTCAAATTACATTACTTCATTCATCTTAATTGCAGAATTGAATATGAATCATTTTTTTTATTTTTATCTGTGTTCTTTTTTTCTTTTTCTTTTTTCTAAGCCAAGTTTACCATTTGCAATTTAAGTGAGAAGGAAAAAAAAGATATGCTGCATTCTAACAATTCCAACATAGGAAGCAAACAATGAAATGGGTTGTCTTTGATGATTTTGAAAGCAGTCTGATGCATTTCCCTTTTTTTTTTAAATTTAAAAAACACTAATTATTTGCACTCAAGAACCAATGTGATGTTAGAAATTTAAGATCTAAGGTATGGATAAGTACCATTTAGCTTATAAAAAGGCTTAATTTCTTCAAAATCCCTCTTCACAAACTTTTTTTTTTTTTTTTTAAGTTGCTTCCGGTTCAACATTTGCAGCTATGCCATCTTATTGACAACTTCAGATTTCTAGCCAAGAAAATAGGAAACAAGTGGGGTAAAAAGACATTTGAAAAGGATTCCTCACCATCCAGTGGTATTTATGACATTGTACATTGCACTGTCCTAATTATCGAACATCCCAATAGCTTCATATTATGGTAGCAAAGACATTAATGCAATTATTCAGCATAAATGCAATTATAATAAACAAAGACATTAACCTCAAAATGAGTAACAGTTACACACATAGATACAAATAAAATTCATTGAAAGATACTCAGATAAATTCAAATAAAATTATCACCATCAGTTTTTCATTTTTATTGAGATATTGTGAATTAAGATTTTAGATGACTGCTATCAGCCTTCCAATCCAAAATTAAAAGTAGTGGGTTTGTAGTCAATCACCATGTACTTCTCCACATGAGGCAGGAGCGCCTTTGCGTATTCAACATGAGTAGGATAAGCAATATACTATGCAACACCCTCCATATTCTCAAAGGTGGATTCTAAGACATGAGTGAAACCTTGATTTTTGTTCCCAGCACTCACATCCTTGCCCCTGTTAATCACATAGCATGACCAAAAATCATTTACATAAATGAAGTCTCTTAAACCAGTGTTTCAGTCACCGAAGTCCACTAAGAAAAATTTCTTGGTGCTGAAGACTTTTCAGCATCATTTCACCAACAAAATGAATCAGCTTTTGGCTACAAATACTCAAAAACATATTATTCCCGTGATAAGCTAAAAAGCCATTTCAGAATTTGAAAGATGTCCACAAAAATTTCTCAGTCTTTCTTGTTTTTTAATTGGGGTATACAACAACAATATGAGAAGTCATTGGAACTCTTTCAGGAGATTCTTTATACTGTAGCATTCTTACAGTATTTTCCTTCCTTTTGAATGAAAATGCCAGTCTGATTCTTGCTTAAAAAGCATAAAGACTTTCAAAATGATTGGGAACAAATTCTGAATCCTAGAACTGACCAATACTAAGCACTAATTAGGACGTGCAAAGAAAGCTTTCACCTAAATGACCATTTACCTTTAGCAACAGATATGGAAAATGACTTGAATAGACTGTTAAAGGAGAGGGATTTAAAATAAAAAATAATCTGTAGTTTAAGATGTATGTATACTATATCATTTGACAAGGTAGTATATCAAATTTGGCTTCACTCTAAAACTGTTCTCTTTCTTCTGCATTTTTTTTTTTTTAACCCGAGTAAAAATGCTTCTGAACTAATTTAGATAGCGAATTTAAATCATGTATTGATAAAATGGAGGATTAAATATTTGAACATTGTTCCCCTAGGCTTTAATGTGGAAAATTTAGACAAAGAGGAATTCTAGGAACCTTGATGGGTTGTGCATCCTTGGCTTGAAATTATGTCCTCGTTTTTGAAATCTTTTTATGACTGGATGAAAATTTTAGGCAATTTGCAGTCTATGTTTTTCTTTGGTTTTTCTAGATCTTCTAAATTTGAGATTGTAATTCTTTTGAGTAACTTCAATACACCCCATAAGTGTATGAGTTGTATATCTTTTGTCTGTAAAAAAAAAAAAATTGGGAATATTTTTTAATAAGAAAAAAAAAATTTGAGGATTAAATTGAGACATTGTCAACTTCAAATATTCGGCATGAAACATTAATTCAATTGAAAAAAATCTTTAGTTTAGTTTCTACTTATTGCATTTTACCGTTTAGCAACATAGCCAAACTTCGTTTTTGAATATTATAAATTGAGGTAAAAAGGTGTGGTCAGAATGAGAGAAGTCTGGTCAATTGGATTGGGCCTAAGGCCTTAATTTCATGCCCACAAAAATAAAAGCCTAACAATTGTATACTGACACCTTTTATTGCAGTTTGGGCGTAAGAAACTAATGCACTTCAAGAGGTCAATGAGTACGACCCAAGACCAAGTGTTGATCAAAATTCAGACACTTAAACTATAGATTTTTTGTCCAAACCCTTAAGGGATTTAATATTTGTATACATCATCGAGTAATAATGCTAATTATTGTTGCAAGCGCATTGATTTTTTTCTTTTTTGATTTAGATATATGTTTGATATTTATAGTACATCCATTGGATGGTTGATTCACAAAAATATTGTGGCCTCCAAGCATGATTCTCAATTTGATGCTTTCTGCTCTATAACCATGTTAATTATAGAATTAGTAATCATGGGACAATATAATTATAATAATTTATTTACTTTTATAACTCATTATTCACTTCGGAGTATGCTTCACAATACTTTTATTCACTTTCTTATTATTCCTGAAACACTCAGGAAAAAGTGTCATTTACTGAAATTTTAAGGGAGGTTGCTGCAATTTGCACTTAAAAAGTTGTACTCTAGAATTGTTTTGTTACAATGAGTAATCATATATTTGGGAAGCACATTTTTTGTGCTATTTGCACCATCAAAATGGGAAAAGCATATAAACATCTTTCAATCACTTGTTAAATAATTTGAAGCAAATAGAAAAAAAGATGTAGGAAGTGAGACAAGAAAGAGAGAACATAAAGAATTATGCACTTAGGCGTGATGGCCTACATCTACAGTGTAAAGCCCCATGGGTAGCTATGACTATTTTATTTTGTTAAGTTTGTCTAAATTTTTATTTTTATGCAGTTAATATAATATATTTGTCATTGTTTTTATAAAAATATTTAAACTAAATGACTAAACTCAACTCATTGACTCTATATTAATTATTGACACACACAACCACACTCATTCATACGTAAAATAATTCACTACGTGTTTACTTAACCAATCAAATGCTTGAATAATCACTAACTTTGCAATTTTTTTCTTGAATTCTTCTAATTTTATGACAAAAAGTTATTATAACATGATAACTATACACACTCACGTAAAAAATCCTCTCTATTTCCTAATTATTAAATTATATAAGGTTATATTATACTTGTGGGGAGTAAAAAGATCTCAATAGGGATATGGGCCGTCGGGCCTTGCTAAGGAAGGCCGACCTGCTCTTGGGTTTATGGCTTGTTGGTACTTCAGGTCGGCCCATACGCCGAGGATCCGAGGATCCAGCCGAGGATATTTTTCCCCTCGGACTGACACCAGAGAACCCGGGACTTCATAGTACAGGTTAGGGAATGACATGGTCAAGACCAATGGTTAAAGGGGATGAACCCTTGAATGTCCTAGAAGCACCGATGTTGGGAAAGTGGCAAAAGTAAAGACTGCTACCTCCACATTAAAGACCCTGCACCTACCACCTTGGCCGCATTAATGGGGAGGTGACACTTGAACAGTGAAAGGGAAACTTCTAGTTACTGTTCAAAGGCACTAAGAAAAGAAATATCTAGGCTAAGGGAGGAATTGGGGCAACACGTGTATAAAGTATTAAAAAGAGGAGTATTTAAGGAAGGACCTAGAACAGAAACGGGATGGAACTTTTTGTAACCTAAAAAGACAAAAGATAAAGAGATAAATATAATACAAGAACAGCTCTCGGCTTACGTCCGAGGAGGCCTATTTACATTACTCCTTTTTGCTTTCAAGTACTTGTAATCTTTAGTTTGTCATTTCATCCTTATACACTTCTAACCTGGGTTTCAAGCCCACACTCTACAAATTCATATTGTTTAAGGCTCATTGGGCCTGAGCCCATAACTGTTCTTGGGTCCAGGTGCAATTGTGCATTTACAATTGGCGCCGTCTGTGGGAATCTAGTCTAGAAGTAGTAGGGATATTATGGCAGGCTTAGGCTCTCACCATGCAGAGTCACAAGGATCACAACCGGAAGATCATTTCGAACGTCTTGAACATCGTAGAGATCGTGAGGGAAGCGTCCATACAGAATACCCAGGCGCTAGCCATACTCATGGAGGGGGTAGTACTACCCAAGATGAGGGTTCTAAATCCATGCAGAAGGAAATCAATCGTTTAAAGAGGAAGTTACGCCGTGCTAAGCGTAAAGTTTCCCCGTCCTCTTCTAGTTCTTCCTCAGAGAAAGATAGGGGACTTGGCTACAGTTCAAGGTCATATTCCCCCACCAGTGCAACATCCTCTGGTGAGGAGAACGACCAGCCAACCAGCAGACGTAAGAAGCTTCGATCTAGGGGCTTAGGCAACGATACCATGAGTAGGGCGTTGCACCAACTCTCTAAATCTCCGTTTTCACGGAGGATTGAGAGGGGGAGGCTTCCCAGGAGGTTCACCCAGCCCACCTTTACTATCTATAATGGCCGGACTGATCCGGTGGAGCATGTGAGTCACTTCAACCAGAGGATGGCAGTGCACTCTCACAACGAGACTCTGATGTGTAAAGTCTTCCCTTCCAGCTTGGGACCTGTGGCTATGAGATGGTTTAACGGTCTCAAATCGGGGTCTGTAGGCTCGTTTGGGGAACTAACTAGGGCATTTGCTTCGCGGTTCATTACGTGTAGCAGAGTCCCTCGGCCATTGGACTCGTTGCTATCCATGGTCATGAAGGAAGGGGAGACACTGAAAGCATACTCCGACAGATATTGGGAGATGTTTAATGAAATAGACGGCGACTTTGATGAGGTGGCGCTTAATACCTTTAAGGTGGGCCTCCCTACTGATCACGACCTACGAAAGTCTTTGACGAAAAAGCCCGTCCGCAGCGTACGCCGTCTTATGGATCGTATTGATGAATATAAAAGGGTAGAGGAAGACCAACAGCAGGGAAAAGGAAAGGAGAAGGTTATCCCGCAGGAGAGAAGGGATTTCAGGTCGGACAGATATCACAACAACAAGCTGAGGAGGGATTACTTCGGACAATCCGGCTTGGCAAAGACCCCAGTTGTAAATGCGTGTTCCGAGAACCAAGGCATCGATTATTAGAAAAAGTTCGCAAGGAGCCCTTCTTCAGATGGCCCGGCAAGATGGCAGGGGACCCTGCGAGAAGAAATCAAAACCTTTTCTGTCAGTACCATCAAGATGTGGGCCACACTACTGAGAACTGTCGGACCCTGTGAAACCATCTAGAGCAGCTCGTCGGTGAGGGAAAGTTGAAGCGAACATTTGTGTCGGCCACCGGGCGGTGTCGGTCAAGTTGGTTCAAACAACCGGAGGAACAGTTCATCTCGGCCGCATTGGGAACAATTAACGTTATCTTCGCCGCACCCGGTAGGACCGGCTCGGGTCCCACTAGGGTCATGGCGGTTTCCTTCCGCAAGCCGAGGATGTGGGTGGTAGGCCGAAGAGATTAAAGAGCACTTTACCCGTCTTGGGTTTCTCCGAGGAGGATAAAATAGGGACTATCCAGCCCCATGACGATGCTCTTGTGGTTACCCTCGAATAGGGAATTATGACGTGAAGAGGGTGATGATAGATCGTGGCGGCGGTGCAGATATCATGTACCCCGATCTATTTAAGGGGTTAAGGTTGGAGTTGGAAGATTTAACTCCTTATGACTCACCTCTTATTAGCTTTGAAGGGAGAGCCGTTGTGCCAAAAGGACAGATCCGTTTACCCGTACAATCCGGCACGAAACGGTTGAAGTAGATTTCATTGTGGTTGACGCGTACTCTCCATATACGCCCATCCTCGCTGTGCCATGGCTGCACGCTCGGGAGCCGTCTCCTCTACCTTGCACGTTAAGGTTAAATTCCCCTCGGGGAACATGTTGAGGAAATCCTCGGCAGCCGGGTAGTGGCCGTGCAATGCATATCGGCTGCAAGATTCGTCGCCGAAGTCGAGTTATCAACCTTGCCCATCCAGGAGTCATAGCAATTAATGCGGCTCCGGAGGCACCCGGAGCGATGACGAAGATGAGGCCGTTTGCGAGGAGTTAGAGAAGTTTGTAATAGCAGATGATACAGAGAGGTTCTTCCAAGTTGGCATACTTTTGCCATAACAAGAGAAGATGGAGTTGTTGGAAATACTGAAGGATAATATATATGTCTTTGCGTGGGACCCTTATTAGGCTCCATGCGTAGATCCGATCTTTTTTTGTGATCGTTTATACGTCATTCCTGCCATCGTTCCTAGTAGGCAGCCACCTCGGCGATCTTCCCGAGAACATTCTGAGGCTGTGAAGGAAGAGGTTCTTAAACTCAAAAGGGCGGGGGCTATCAAAGAAGTTTTCTACCCTGAATGGTTGGCTCATACTGTTGTCGTTAAGAAGAAAAACGGCAGTGGAGAGTATGTGTGGACTTTACCGATCCGAACAAGGCCTGTCCTAAAGATTCTTTCCCAATGCCACGGATTGATCAACCGGTAGATGCTCTTGTCGGACATCCTCGGATGAGTTTCTTGGACGCCTTTCGTGGTTACCACCAAATTTCCTTGGCGTTAGAGGATCAGGAGAAGACTGCTTTCATTACTCCAACGGGGAACTATCATTATAAGGTCATGCCATTTGGGTTAAAAAATGCTGGGGCTACTTATCAAAGAATGATGACCCGAATGTTTGAACAAAGAATCGGGGAAAAACATAGAAGTATACGTGGATGATATGGTGGTAAAGAGTAAGACGGTACCTTCGCACATGACAGATTTGGCCGACACCTTCCAGATGCTGAGGAAGTATAAGTTGCGCCTTAACGCCTCCAAGTGTTCTTTTGGCGTGGGATGCGGAAAGTTCTTAGGCTATATGATCACTCATAGGGGCATAGAGGTGAACCCGGTGCAGGTTAAGGCTATTCGAATTTGCAGCCGCCTCGGAACCCAAAGGAGATTCGAAATTGACCGGAATGATTGCTTTGCGTTGAACAGATTTATTTCTCGGTCAGCTGACCGGTGCCGTCCTTTCTTTCAGTTGTTGAACAAGTGGACAGGGTTTCAGTGGACCGAGGATTGTGAGTCAGCTTTCCAACAGCTTAAGCAATATCTATCTCGGCCACCCATTTTATCTCGCCCTGAGGTGGACGAGGTTTTATTCGCTTATCTGGCCGTGGCTATTCATGCGGTGAGTCTAGTCCTTATAAGGAATGAAGATGGAGTGCAAAGGCCGATCTACTATGTTAGTAAGTCCTTGAATGAAGCCGAGGTGCGCTATTTACCCTTGGAAAAAGCACTTCTGGCTGTAGTCCACGCCACGCGCAAACTTCCTCATTATTTCCAATCTCATACTGTGGTTGTTTTGACCCAGTTGCCGCTCAAGGCTGTGTTGCGTAGTGCTGATTATTCTGGCAGAGTGGCAAAATGGGGAACCATTTTGGGAGCCTTTGATGTTAAGTACAAGCCTCGCACCTCGGTGAAAGGTCAGGTCCTCGCTGATTTGGTGGCAGAGTTTGCTGAACCATTGTTAGAAGAAACTTCAAAGGGAGCACACATGGGTGAAAAATCAGTTGGTGTGATCACAGCCGTATCGCCCTCGGCTTGGAAAGTTTATGTGGATGGGGCTGCTAAT
This sequence comes from Castanea sativa, assembly GCF_040712315.1. Taxonomy (NCBI): domain Eukaryota; kingdom Viridiplantae; phylum Streptophyta; class Magnoliopsida; order Fagales; family Fagaceae; genus Castanea; species Castanea sativa. The sequence continues at coordinate 65,380,592 of NC_134023.1, read as the reverse complement.
CATAAAGTGTACGGCGTTGGACTTGTTCTAATGTCCCCGAAGGAATTGTCTTTGAAAAATCTTTGAGATTGGCTTTCTCGGCTACTAATAATGAGGCCGAGTATGAAGCAGTCTTGGTAGGCATGCAAATGGTACATAAGATGGGTGGCAAGGAAATCCATATGTTCTCGGACTCTCAATTAGTGGTCGGCCAAGTCATGGGGACCATGGAGGCTAGAGACCCCAGAATGCAAGAATATTTGGCCCAGGTTAAACGTCAGCGAGCTGAATTCGACTCATTTGCCTTAGCTCATGTCTCTAGGAGTGGAAACACTCATGCAGATTCTTTGGCTACATTGGCCACATCCTCGGCTCAAGGTCTACCAAGGGTGATTCTCATTGAGGATCTGGTAGAACCTTCTCTTATAGCTGCTAACGCACCTCGCATCCATCTAATAAGGCCTGGTCCTAGTTGGATGGATTCGATCATATCTTTTCTCAAAAATGACATCCTTCCCGAAGACAAAGTTGAAGCGAAAAGGTACGTCGAAAGGCGCCGCGTTTCCGGTTGTCCGAGGACCGAAGCTATACAAACGATCCTTTTCGGGACCGTATTTGTTGTGTGTACACCCCGAATCAACGGAATCATTGCGGAGGAATTGCATGAGGGAATTTGTGGAAGCCACACTTGGAGGAAGGTCCTTAGCCCATAGAGCCACGACTCGGGGTTATTGGTGGCCCAATATGCGAGAGGGAGGCTCGGGACTATGCCGAAAATGTGATCGGTGTCGGAGGTTCGCCCCTAATATCCACCAACCCGGAGGGGTTCTTAACCCTCTCTCCGGCCCTTGGCCTTTCGCGCAATGGGGCTTGGACATTGTAGGGCCCTTTCCGAGAGCCGCCGGAAACAAAAGATGGTTGCTCGTGGGAACGGACTACTTTACTAAGTGGGTCGAGGCCGAGCCTTTGGCCAATATCCGAGATGTTGATTCCAAGAAATTCATCTCGGAAAAATATTGTTACTAGATTCGGTATACCACATACACTCGTCTCGGACAATGGCGTTCAATTTGATAGCAAGGCCTTTAGGCAATATTGTGGTGAGATGGGTATTATAAATAGATACTCTACTCCAGCTTATCCTCGAGGAAATGGGCAGGCCGAGGCCGTTAACAAGGTCATAGTTAACGGGCTCAAGAAGAGGTTGGACGATGCGAAAGGCAGATGGGTAGAAGAGCTCCCTCATGTCCTATGGACGTATCGGACCACACCGCGTAGGTCCACTGGAGAAACTCCATTCTTTATGACTTATGGAGCCGAGGCGGTGATACCACTGGAATCCGGTTTTCCCACTCTAAAGACAAGTTCTTTTAGTCCAGAGAAAAACGATGGACTTCTAGAGAAAGATCTTGATCTACTTGAGGAACGGCGTGAGGCAGCTATGGTCCAATTGGCTTATTATCAGCAGAAGCTAAAACGAGGGTATGATGCCCATGTGAAGCTAAGGCCACTTGCACCTGGTGATCTTGTATTAAGGAAAGTTGTAGGCACTTCTAAGAACCCAGCATGGGGTAAGCTAGGACCTAACTGGGAAGGCCCCTATCGCATTGTTTCAATAGCAGGCATAGGGTCGTATAGGCTAGGCGACTGGATGAACGAGTTGTACCACGTCCATGGAATGTAAATAATCTTAGAAGGTATTATTATTAATCAAATAAGCTTTTGTCAATTAATATTTCAAAGTTATGGCTAGCTCTCGTATTTGAAGTTACAATTTTTAAGAATCAAACAGAAACTTGGTTAAGTGCAGTCCTCGGACCACAAACCTTGTGGAAATTGATGTCTTGTCATTTGTTAAACAGAACCTTAGTTATGCCGGGTCTTCGGACCTCCTACTTTGGGAAAATTAACATTTGAGGTTACAATTTTTAAGAATCAAACAGAAACTAGGTAAATAGCCGTCCTCGGACCACAAAACTTGTGTAACTTGATGTGTTGTCATTTGTTAAACAGAACCTTAGTTATGCCGGGTCTTCGGACCTCCTACTTTGGGAAAATTAACATTTGAGGTTATAATTTTTAAGAATCAAACGGAAACTTGGTTAAGTGCAGTCCTCGGACCACAAACCTTGTGGAAATTGATGTCTTGTCATTTGTTAAACAGAACCTTAGTTATGCCGGGTCTTCGGACCTCCTACTTTGGGAAAATTAACATTTGAGGTTACAATTTTTAAGAATCAAACAGAAACTTGGTTAAGTGCAGTCCTCGGACCACAAACCTTGTGGAAATTGATGTCTTGTCATTTGTTAAACAGAACCTTAGTTATGCCGGGTCTTCGGACCTCCTACTTTGGGAAAATTAACATTCGAAGTTACAATTTTTAAGAATCAAACAGAAACTTGGTTAAGTGCAGTCCTCGGACCACAAACCTTGTGGAAATTGATGTCTTACCATTTACAGTTACAATTTTGAAGAATCAAACTAAAGATTGCTTAAGATTTATCTTCGGACTATGACTTTGTTTAAATTTAACTTTTGCTTGTGTCTGGACGTTAATACGTTACTGTTTATTAAACTCGGATCTTAAGTTTCATATCTCCAAGTGTTAAGCAATTTTGTGTAAGGAATGGTCCTCGAATCTTATATCCTACAGAAACAGTGTTATGCATTGTGAAGGCTTAATCATTATATGAAGTCCTCTTTCCTTTTTTAATCGAGGTATTATTCCAATGAATTAACCATGTCACCTTGTATTAAATCTTTAATAATATACGCATGATTATGTGAAAGTTATGACTATGCAATCCTTGGAGTTAGATTTTGATGCTCTGAGAAACTTCTGATATGACTTAATGGGAAAACTTTTGTAATAAGTACATAAAGAATAAAGAAAAAGCAGACACAATCCAAGTGAAAAGCAAACGAAATTGTTCTTCATTAATCAAGTTGAATATACATTACAATATATAATTCAAAAACAAAAAAAGAATGGAAAAAGAGAAGCCCTAAGCTAAGTCCTAAGCTGTTGGAGGAGGATCTTGCTGAGAGGTACTAGTGCCCTCGGTCTTTCTCAACTCCAGCTCAAAAGGAGTCATAACATGCTTTCCTTTATCCGCTGTCTTTGTTGGAAGGACGTTGGGTTCCACTATCTGGTTCAAGTCCTTCTCTGCATCCACTCCTCCTTCCTTTTCTTTATTGGAACCAGAAGGTTACGTAGGATCGAATTTGCTTTGTGGGACCATCGGAGGTAGGACGGGAAGAGTTGTCTCAGGGGTAGGAGTAGCAGCAGGAGCCTCTTCAATCTCCTGTATTTCTAGGGGAAGCCAAACGTTCTCGGACTTCCTCAAATCCGAAGACTGGGGAACTCCTGCTACGTTTAAAGCTTCCACCCATACTTTTTGACAGTATTCGCGGCATAAAGCCGCGAATTCCTCTGTAATATTGTCCTCGGTGGTCTATACCAATTAGTCAAAACTTGCCTGCTTGGCAGCTTGAAGAGAGAGTTGGAAGGAGCTGGCTTCTTCCTTCATCAGAGCCAGTTGTTTCTTCAGATCCGAGCACTCCCTTTGAGCTTGGGAGAGCTCTTCATTTCTTTCCTTAAGGAGTTTGCGCTGTCCTTCTATCCGGGTCTTCATGGTCTTCAAGTTTGACTCGACCCCATTCTTCTCTCTCCTCGGCTCGCTACCTCCGAGGTCGGCTTCTCGTTCTCGGCAAGGGCTGTACCTAAGGTCTTCTCGGTCTCCACCCTAGTTTCGAGCTCAGCCACGGCTACTTTCCGAGCGTCTTCAATAAACTTTTCAGCTACAAAGACCTCTGAATAGCCTCGTAAAAAAGCATGATGGAGTTAGGAATAACAAAAACTAATTTACTTATAAATATTGTTAAAAGGAGAAACACTTACCGGCGCTAAGTCTCTTTTTAGAGAGAGGAATAGTTGTGGTTGGCCCATCTTTTCCAAGGTCTCCATGTCCTTGGGCGGCGGAAGAGGGCGTTCTAGGACCTCGGCCAGGTGGTGGGCGTGGCCTTGTTGAACTGCCCTTATACTGGACTGGCAGGAGATAGGAGCGCCGTCCAGCCTTAGATCGGGGGACCAGGTGGCCGGTGCTCGGTGCACTACAGCCTCATCCCTGATTTCCCTAAGTTCAGCTGAACGTGCTCTACCCTTGCACTTGTCCAGCTCCTGTGCCGGGCCGGTGGGAGTTGTTGGCGTGGTTTCTTGGGGTCTTTAGTGATCGCCCCGTCATTATCCCCCTTCCTCTTCTTCTTGGGATCCTCGGCTGGCAGTTTTGGCTCAGCTAGAGGAGGAGGAGGAGGTAAAGCTGGGGGAACTTGGGACGTCCCCGTTTTCTTCTTCTCTGCAACTTTGGCAGCCCTATTAGTGAGAAGACCCTCCATTCGTCCCATGTCTCCTACGGATTCGTCCTCGGGAAGGGCAACTACAAACCCTGCAATTCCAGAGGCCTCGGTGGCTTCTTCTTCCTCGTCGGAAAGCACTACAAACTGGTTCCCGCGAGGTCTCTCGGTGTCTTCGAGATGGAATTGATCTATCTCATCGTCAAGGGTGTGTGAAGAAGACACCTGCTCTTCTGGAATGACAGCTGTTTGTGCGTGCACGGCAAGGGGGACTGCTGCTATCGCCCGGTTGTACAGAACGGTGTTAGGAGCGTCCGGGAGGTCACGGTCTTCCAAAAAGTGGGGCCGAGCTACGTTTATCCTCTTTCTTCTTCGGTCGCCTGCAATAATGGCGTCCTCTATCTCCTGGAAGTCTTTGGAAAGGGGAATGTATCCGAGAATGAGGTGAGCCGCCCGGAGTTGTAAGTCTTCGCTAACGAACACCTCGGAGCGAAGTACTCGGTTTAGATCGGCAACGTTACAGTGACTCAGACGAGGACGCATGTGCTGCTTATCCGCGAAGAGACGTCAAAACAAACAAACTCGGTCGATTCACACAAATATTTAACAAATATAAGTAAATACAAATACGCATTTACGTGTGAGTGTTAGGAGAAGTTGTGTTGTGGGGAGATTAATCCTACGGCGTCGCACCCGGATCCCCCCACCGAACCGGGCGATGGAGGCCGTCGTGCCGGTTCCGGACACGATCAAGTAGTCGTCCTTCATGCCTTTGTTTGATTTGGGCGGACGGAGATTAACCTAACGGTGCTGGACCGATATTTCATATAATAACCTACCTTAGAAAGTTTGTGGGACTCATATAGGAACACGACATCGTGCCATGTGAGGTTTAAACCCATCTGTTCGTTTAGAGCATCTACACTACCTAGAACTCTAAAAACGTTTGGAAGGCATTGGTCGGGGCACAACCGGTGGTTGCGAAGATACTCCCTCATTACGGGTTTCATTGGAAGGGTCATCCCACCCTCTATGAAGGCTATCATAGGGATGATAACCTCTTCCTCTTTCCTAGAACCCGCCACGGCTGTTGCCGGGCAGTATTCTAGCCCTACGTCGCTGGGAATATGGTATTTAGCTCTAAAGCCTTCCATCCCAGCGGCGGTATCAACTAGACACTTAAACTTACCCATTAGAAAAGAACGAAAGGTTAAACTCTAGGGGGGAGGGTGTTTACGAAGACAGCCGAGGACTGTATCCGAGGAGAAAAGGTCAAGAATAGAGAGAGTAAGAACTTACAAAGTTGAAGGTACGGGTTTCCACGGTTTTCTGCTGGTGAAGAATGATTGTTGTTGTTTTGATGGGATTGATCCCTGATGACTTAAATGAAGGCGCGGGTTCCCGAAGCGTCACGATGTGCGAAAAGGCGGCCTCGAAATTATGTCTGTCCCACCTAAAATTTCGTGGAGTAATGAGAACCGTTGGATGTCCATCTCACCGTTGAACGTGGGAGACAAAGAGTAAGTTACAGTAATAAATGCGCGCGTTTTTGAAAATAAAACCGCCAAGTGTCATCTTCTGAGACGCAAAACGGTTTCCACACGTGCCATCACTTATGAAGTGTGTGGAGTGGATCTTCGTCAGATCAAAACCCTATTTTTCTCCTCGGATGTCGAAAATTAGAGTTTTGAGGGGCTATTGTGGGGAGTAAAAAGATCTCAATAGGGATATGGGCCGTCGGGCCTTGCTAAGGAAGGCCGACCTGCTCTTGGGTTTATGGCTTGTTGGTACTTCAGGTCGGCCCATACGCCGAGGATCCGAGGATCCAGCCGAGGATATTTTTCCCCTCGGACTGACACCAGAGAACCCGGGACTTCATAGTACAGGTTAGGGAATGACATTGTCAAGACCAAGGGTTAAAGGGGATGAACCCTTGAATGTCCTAGAAGCACCGATGTTGGGAAAGTGGCAAAAGTAAAGGCTGCTACCTCCACATTAAAGACCCTGCACCTACCACCTTGGCCGCATTAATGGGGAGGTGACACTTGAACAGTGAAAGGGAAACTTCTAGTTACTGTTCAAAGGCACTAAGAAAAGAAATATCTAGGCTAAGGGAGGAATTGGGGCAACACGTGTATAAAGTATTAAAAAGAGGAGTATTTAAGGAAGGACCTAGAACAGAAACGGGATGGAACTTTTTGTAACCTAAAAAGACAAAAGATAAAGAGATAAATATAATACAAGAACAGCTCTCGGCTTACGTCCGAGAAGGCCTATTTACATTACTCCTTTTTGCTTTCAAGTACTTGTAATCTTTAGTTTGTCATTTCATCCTTATACACTTCTAACCTGGGTTTCAAGCCCACACTCTACAAATTCATATTGTTTAAGGCTCATTGGGCCTGAGCCCATAACTGTTCTTGGGTCCAGGTGCAATTGTGCACTTACAATACTTATATTCTACACACAAACATTCACGTACATGTCATTATTCACACAAATGACATTATAAAAAAAAGTAATGCACACAATCAATATTAGACGCACACAATCAATATTAGACACATTCATACACATATAATTAATAAAAAATTTATAATAAAGAATGACACTTACAATTCACAAACACTTAAGAGTCAAAAATACTTGTAATAAGAGTGTATAAAATTTAAGTCAGGGTGTACCAAAATATTTTTAAGAAATATTTAATGTATTAAATTAACAAAAAACATATTAAATATATATAATTCTTTCTTTTTCTTTTTTTGAAGTCAGGGGTTCATTTGAACCCCCTGACCAAAGAGTAATGCCGCCCCTGTATGTGTGTGTGTGTGTCATCATGGTTTTCAAAAGGGATTCAAACCACTTCTAGCATTAGACAACCCTTTCCCAATGGAGCTTTTTGAGAATCTTTTTGGTGAAAAATGAGCTTTTCCCAATTACCAATTTCAGGTACATGCACAGAAACTTTTACTTTTAATGATAATAATGATAGACAAATGCTACAAACCCAGTATTTGAACTTAGGAGAGCCCGAACTAAAAGTGTCATTTCATACTGAAGGGGAATAAAAGTGAGTTTGACGGATCTACCTGGTAAATATGACGACATAAGGATGACGGTAGTTAACATGGCCAAGGAGGACGAGTCCATAGCGGACGGACAGGTATGATGCAGGGATCGTCCTTCCGAGATTATTTCCAAGAAACCTTAAATAAGGATTCACGCTATATAATTAGGGCTGATGTGGCCTTACTTGGTCTCCACGTGAACATGCATAAGAAGAATTCTTGCATCGCATGTTTAGCCCTGATAGGAGGTATCCAAAAGGAAAGAGTTCTAATCCTAGAAGGAGAAGACTTCATGATCAAGGCGTGGATGCTAACCCTACACCACTATAAATACACCAAACCCTCATAAATCAAGGTACGCATAATTAACTCGACTCTGACACTCTAGGGTTGTAAAAAGACTCTAACTTGACCTTCGGAGGGTTTTTGGCCAGCACCACACCGATGCTCTCTATTAGGTCTTCTCTTTTCTTTTTGCTGGTGTTATTTCGATTTGGGAGTGCTTGCAGCTTACTAGTGATTTTTTCGACATCATCAGTTGGCGCCGTCTGTGGGAAAGAGATTATTTAGCCTTTGCTCTATTCCTGAGACAAAAAGTTGCATGATACTCACTCGATCGATGGCAACAACCAACAATCAAGGTGAAAAACCGCAAGCCACAACTCTAGAAAGGCAAGTCCAAACACTCGCAGCGGTGGTTGAGCGCCTAACTAAGAAGAATCATGATTGGAAGAGCAACTGCAGCAAAGGAATGCACACCCAAGCGCACTAGAGGAAGACCAGGAAGGTGCCAGTCCGGAGGGGAGGAACGCGGAAGGGCTTGAAGGTAGCAACGCTCCGACTAGACCGGAGCGGCAAGAGACCAACTGGCCGTCCATATCAGACACGTTACCAACTCACATAGTAGCTGAGATGTAGGAGATGAGGGAACGTATGGATGTGATGATGAATGCCCTCAGAGGATGAATCTCTAGCGACCTGGACGACCTAGTCCATAGAACAGACTCGCCTTTCACAGCGCTTGTGAGTTCATGCCCCCTTCCTCCAAAGTTTCGCATGCCTCAGGTGGAGAATTACGACGGATCTAAGGACCCATTGGATCACTTGGAGTCCTTCAAGACCTTAATGCATCTACAGGGTGTACCGGATGAGATCATGTGTAGGGCTTTTCCCACCACGTTGAAAGGGCCAGCAAGGGACTGGTACAACAGGCTGACACCTAATTCCATCAGCACTTTTAAGGAATTAGGCGCACAGTTCGTATCACACTTTATCGGGAGTCACTGGCATAAGAAGTCTACTGCGTGTCTGATGAATATTAGGCAACGAGAAGATGAGACTCTAAGATCATACATAGCCCGCTTTAACAAGGAAGCCCTCTCGATAGACGAGGCAAATGACAAGATACTAGTAGCAGCGTTCACGAACGGGCTGCGAAAGGGTAAGTTCCTATTTTCTCTGTACAAGAATGACCCAAAGGCCATGTCTGAAGTGTTTTACAGGGCAATGAAGTATATGAATGCGGAGGATGCCTTGTTGGCTCGAGAGGAAAAACCTAGAAAAAGGGAAAGGCATGAAGATACACAACCGGACAAGGGACGAAAAATGGCTAGAACCAGAGAACAACGGGAAGATCGACGACCCAAACCACCTACGGGAAGATTCACGAACTTCACTCCCTTCACAGCCCCAATCGACCAAGTGTTAATGCAGATCAAAGATGAAGGAACCCTGACGTTTCCTGGCAAGCTGGAGGGAGATCCGAACAAGAGGCCAAGAAACAGATACTGCCATTTTCATAGCGATCATGGCCACGATACAACGGACTGTTATGACTTAAAACAATAAATTGAAGCCCTCATTAGGCAAGGAAGGTTGCAGAGGTTTGTGAAGAAGGAGAGAACGGATCAACTCCAGGAACAGAATCCCTGACGGGAGAACGAGCGTCCCAGACCACCTGTAGGGGATATACGGATGATTGTAGGGGGCACTACTTCTGCAGGGTCATCCAAAAAGGCCAGAAAGACATACTTGCAAGTGATTTAAAGCGTCCAGTCAACAGGTTCCTCACTAAAAGTGACGCAACGAGATAACCCCAACATTGGGTTTTCGGAGGAAGATGCGCAACACCTTCACCACCCACATGACGACTCGCTCGTCGTTAGCATACGAGCAGGGGACTACAACATGCATCGAGTCTTGGTAGACAACGGAAGCTCAGCGGATATTCTCTACTACCCTATGTTCTAGCAAATGGGGATTGATAGAGAACGACTGGTCCCAGCAAATGCACCCCTTGTTGGCTTTAGAGGGACAAGGGTCTACCTTTTGGGCGTCGTCATGTTGTCTGTGACAGTGGGGGATTACCCACAGCAAATAACTAAGGATGTAGCTTTTCTTGTGGTTGACTACTATTCTGCATATAACGCCATCCTAGGACAGCCAACTCTCAATGCATGGAAGGCTGTTACCTCTACCTACCATCTAATGGTCAAATTCCCCACCAAACACGGAATTGGAAAGCTGCGTGGAAATTAGGTGGCTGCACGGGAATGTTACATCGCCATGATGGAAATGGATGACCACCTGCAAGCAATGAGCATCGAGGAACAGAGGACGGTGGCAGAATTGGTGGAAGAATTAGAAGAAGTACAATTGGATGATTCTAGGCCCGACCGAACCATAAGAATCGGCACCTTGGCGAACCACACAGTCCGACAAGCGCTCGCATTATTCCTCAAAGAAAACCAAGATGTTTTTGTATGGAGTCACGAGGATATGCCGGGGATAGACCCAACGGTCATAGTTCACAGTTTGAATGTGTCACCCTCTTTCTCTCCTGTCCAATAGAAGAAACGAGTGTTCGCCCCCGAACAAGACCAAGCCATAGCAGAGGAAGTATGGAAGCTACAAGAAGCAAACTTCATACGCGAAGTATACTACCCTGATTGGTTGACAAATGTAGTAATGGTCAAGAAGGCCACCGGGAAGTGAAGAATGTGTGTCGACTTCACAGATCTGAATAGGGTCTGCCCTAAGGATAGTTACCCACTCCCGCGTATTGACACCTTGGTGGACTCCACCGCAAGGCATGAACTTTTGAGCTTTATGGATGCCTTCTTCGGCTACAACTAAATCAAATTGGATAAGGCTGATCAAGAGAAAATCTCGTTCGTCACGAGTCAGGGGCTTTTTTGCTACAAGGTAATGCCCTTCGGGCTTAAAAATGCAGGAGCCACATATCAAAGACTGATGAACAAGATGTTCGCGCACCAACTTGGTAGAAACATGCAAGTTTATGTAGATAATATGTTGGTAAAAAGCGTGCGGGTCTCTGATCACTTGAGGGACCTCCAAAAGACCTTCAATACTTTTCGATCATACAAAATGAAGCTAAATCCGAACAAATGCGCGTTCGGAGTAACCGCAGGAAAATTCCTGGGATTTATGGTATCACAAAAGGGCATTGAAGTCAACCTAGAAAAGGTAAAGGCGATCATGGAACTATCTCCTCCAAGGACGGTAAAGGAAGTACAAAGCTTGACCGGGAAGATAGCAGATTTGAACAGGTTTGTATCAAGAGCGACGGACAAATGCCTCCTGTTCTTTCGCACACTGAAGAAAACATTCAAATGGACAGACGAGTGCCAAAAGGCATTTAAAGAGTTAAAGATGTATCTCTCCGCTCCGCCATTGCTTAGCCCATCTATGTCGGGGGAAGAATTGTTTCTGTATCTTGCCGTCTCCTCAGCTGCTGTCAGTGCAGCTCTCATTAGAGAAGAAGGAAAGGTACAAAAGCCCGTGTACTTTATAAGCCGGGCACTGAGAGGAGCAGAAGAGTGGTACCCTCAGATGGAAAAACTCGCGTTTGCTCTCGTGACCGCAGCTTGGAAGCTCAAACCATACTTTCAAGCGCATACCATAAACGTACTAACAGATAAACCCTTACGGAGAGCAATGAGTAGTCTCGAAGCTACTGGATAGATGGCGCTATGGGCAATCGAGCTGAGTGAGTTCGATATCCGATATCAACCACGGGCAACAGTGAAAGGACAAATATTGGCAGACTTCGTCACTGAATTCACTGCCACAAAGGATCAGGGGGCAGAGGAGACGCCCATATGGAGAGTTCATACAGACGGATTTTCCAATAAGCATGCTGGAGGTGTTGGAATTGTGCTCCACACCCCGGAAGGAGACAAAATCGAATGCATGATTCGTTTGGACTTCCCTACTACCAACAACGAGGCAGAATATGAGGCCTTGGTAGTAGGACTGGACCTTGCGATAGCAGCAGGAGCTAAGAATGTGGTCATCTACTTCGATTCTCAAATCGTGACCAGTCAGGCTAACGGGAGCTATTACTGCAAGAATGAAAGGATGAAAAGGTATCTTGAGGAAGTGAAAGGTCGAACGAATAACCTCCAAATCAAGGTGATTCAAATCCCAAGGGAGGAGAATCAAGAAGCCGACCGACTCGCAAGGGCAGCTTCGGCCGAACCCATGATCATCCTTAAACAGGTAGTGTCCTTCGTCTAGCTCTTATTATTATTAGACGACGTTAGCATGCAGGAGGTAAGCAATGAGAGTTGTTGGATTGCTCCAATAGTGGCATATCTCAAGGAAGGCAAGCTACCTGATGACAAAGAAGGCGCAAGGAAGTTAAAGGTTAAAGCTGCTCGGTTCGTTTTGATTGAAGACGTCCTATACAAAAGAGGATTCTCTCGACCATATCTAAGGTGCCTCGACCGTGAGGAAGCGAACTACGTGATGAGAGAGGTCCATGAAGGAATTTAGGGAAACCATTCTGGATCAAGGGCTCTAGTGCACAAGCTACTCCAAGCTGGATACTACTGGCCAACAATGTAGAAGGATGCCCACACATATGTTAGAGCTTAAGACAAGTGTCAACGATATGGCAATTTCATAAGGCAACCAACGGAAGAACTTACCCCTATGATGGCCCCATGGCCGTTTGCACAATGGGGATTAGACATCAGGGGTCCATTCCCAACAGCGATGAAACAGCTGAAGTTCTTAGTGGTCGGTATTGACTACTTCACCAAATGGGTGGAAGCAGAGGCTCTGGCTATTATCACAGAAAAGAACATCCGTAGTTTTGTGTGAAGGAGTATTATTTGTAGGTATGGAATTCCGAGGGTGCTCGTTTCAGACAACGGGAAACAATTCGACAACGACACACTTAGAGACTTTTGTTCTCAGCTTGGGATAAAAAATCACTACTCATCGCCCACCCACCCGCAAGCCAACGGACAAGTTGAAGTCACGAACCGGTCCTTACTGAAGATTATCAAGACCCGGCTCAAGGGGGCAAAAGGGATATGGCCGGACGAATTACCAAGTGTTTTATGGGCATACAGGACAACGGCGAGAACACCAACAAGGAAAACACCATTTCGATTGGCGTATGGTAGTGAGGCCCTCATACTGGCAGAGGTAAGATTAACAAGCTATCGTGTGGAAAGCTATGATGAGAGCAAGAATGACGAAGCTTTGCGTTTACAACTCGACCTTGTAGACGAAGTTAGGGCAGTAGCTACACAGAGACTAGCGCGATACCAAGACATGATGGCAAAGCATTACAACTCCAAGGTTAGGCACAGGGATTTCCAGGTGGGAGATCTGGTCTTACAAAAAGTACTCGGCGCTACAAAGGATGCTTCCCAAGGAAAATTGGGTCCCAACTAGGAAGGACCATACAGAATCATTTCACGGCGTAGGAAAGGAACATACTACTTAGAGACACTAGACGGAAGAAAGCTAAGCCATCCATGGAACACAGAGCACCTGAAGAAATACTACCAGTAAGGCAAAGGGCAAAGACAACAGCAATATCTACCTCCTCATTTCCAGTTTATTTTTAAACAGTCATAATTTTTACTTATTACAGCCAAAGTTTTTTATTTTCCATGAACAATATAGTTTACCAGTCTGTCATAATAATAGGAGTTTTATTTAAAACGTATGAAATGTGTTTTGCTCAAAATCTACCAAGTCCACATAGTGGACGAATCATCCAAAATGGATGAAAAAGTCCACATAGTGGACAGATCATCCAAAATGGATGAAAATCTACTAAGTCCACATAGTGGACAGATCATCCAAAATGGATGAAAATCTATCAAGTCCACATAGTGGACAGATCATCCAAAATGGATGAAAATCTAAGTCCACATAATGGACGGATCATCTAAAATGGATGAAAATCTACCAAGTCCACATAGTGGACAGATCGTCCAAAATGGATGAAAATCTAAGTCCACATAGTGGACGGATCGTCCAAAATGGATGAAAAAATCCACATAGTGGACGGATCATCCAAAATGGATGACAATCTACCAAGTCCACATAGTGGACGGATCATCCAAAATAGAGAAAATCTACCAAGTCCACATAGTGGACGGATCATCCAAAATGGATGAAAATCTACCAAGTCCACATAGTGGACGGCTCATCCAAAATGGATGTAAATTTATCCAGTCCACATAGTTTACGGATCATCCAAAATGGATGAAGAGTTATCAAGTCCACAAAGAGGACGGGTTATCAAAAGAAAGATAAAAATACGCCAAGTCCACATGGTGGACGGGTTATCCAAAATGATGACTGAATATCAAAGTGGACGGATCATCCAAGAAATAACAGCAAAATCCACAAAATGAACAGATTGCATGATGAAAAATAAAAAACCAGCTAGATTATAAAAAGAAAGCCATACACATAACCAAAATAAAGTTAACAAAAGACGACGGTTGAAACTGAATAAATTGTTTTCATTCACTACAAATTTTACATCAGTCCTGAACTACGACGATCTCTTCGGTAACCTCAGGACATTCTGGCAACGGCTGGCGTGTATCGGCTTCGGCGGTTTCTTTTTCAACTTTGGCGACTCTGTCATCACCAAGACCTTCACCAAAAAGCTCCTTCGTCCCTTCAGAGTCGACTGGGAGAGCAGGGGTCTGGGCCTCGGTGTCAATATTGAAGTGAGCTAGGTCCAGGTGAGGAAATGAGGCCTTCACCTAACGGAGACAGTCGTCAAACCCGTCACTGAAGGAGGAGCCAAGCTCAGCCAGAAGGGAGTTGGAGTCGCGGTATTCTCTTACAGCTTCAACTTTCGCTTGACGAATGTTGTTGTTGTTAGATTTTACCGTCTCCCTTAGCAACTCCACCTCTTTCTCCAAGTTCTCACGGGCCTGCTCGGATAGTTTCAATTTTTGCTCATGATGAACCCTCCAAAGCTTTAATTCGTCCAGTTCCTTCGCCATCGCCTTTGCCTTTTGCCTAACTCGCTTAAGAGCTCTTTCGTGGGCAAGACAACGGTCCATCAAACCTTTGGCCATAAGCACCCCCTACACCAATGTCAATAAGTTAGATCAAGGTAGAAAGGAACGAGACGGAGTAAATATATGACGAATAAATACCTGAGTTAAGCTAAACAAGCATGTTTCCCCCATAGCCTCAGTAGCATGGTTTCCGAGGTCTTCATAGTCTTCATCCGTTATTATAGACCTGATACGACGGAGAGCATACTGGGGATCTTCCTGAAGCAGGACGGGTGGCTTTTCCTTGACAGGGTCGGGATTAGTCATTAGACCCTTACCCTTGCCTATTCCTAGCTTGGGAGGCAGCCTTACCACGCCGAACCCCTGATCGGCAGGTAACCCTGTCACCAGCTTCTATTTTTTACTGTGATGGTCCCACTTTTCAGTGGAAGGTCTCTTTGTGGCAGGGTGAAACGGATCCGTCCTAGGATGAGCATCACCTCCTTGCTTCTTCTTGGCTGCCTACTGTTTGATAATAGCCCTTCTCCTTGCATCGTCCATTTCTGCAAAAGAAGACAGTTAAAAAAAGTTTCATAAGTGAAGTAACGACGGAAGGATTACAGAACTCACGTTTGCGTACTCCTGCGTCGTATCGACGAGCTGTAGTTGTGGGTTCAAGACCGTCACAATACCAGTGCAGCGTGTCTAAGGTGACGAGCTTTGACCAAGTCCTCTCTAACAACTTAGTTTTTTGAAAGATTTTTTCTAAAAAACTGAATTGCTCTGTCGTAATGGGTGGACGATCCCTCGCTATAATAATAATAAAATTAAATTAAATTAAAAAAAAAACGCTAAGTATAAATCCATAAAAAGAAGATGTGACGGTTAAGAATAAGACAGTGGCATTATTCCCCAAGTTTTATCTACTGGCATGAAGTCGTCATCACCTGGACGACTCATCCAATTGTCTCCTCGAAGGAAGAAGTATCGACCCTTCCAGTTGCGATTGGAGTCTAGGGTCTCGGATACTAGCCTAAGTATCGGACTCCTCGACACAAAGCTATACATGCCTTTCCATTCGGTAATCTCAGACGGACGGTAACAGTGAAAGAACTCTTCCACTGTTAACCGTCGCACCCCATCGAACATCACACCGTACAAAACTTCAACACTCAGGAAAACCTTCCAAGCATTTGGTGAGATCTGGGTGACGGCCAATCCTTGGTACTGAAGAAGTTGACGGTGTAAGGCAGTCAAAGGAAAACGCAGGCCAGCTTTTAGCATCTGCTCGTAAACTCCGACGTCCTCAAGACCGTCGTAATAACATTTCTCTGATTTAAGGGGTAGACGGATTGGTATGGTGTCGGGTATTTGGTATTTTTGCCTTAGTGTGTTAAAGTGCACTGGTTTGATGGAGGAAACAAAGTCGTTCACTGTCCACAAGGGGAGCAGGACGAATTCTCTAAATCCATCAGGGCCTATGACGGATTGGATCGGTGGATCGATACCATCTAGGTCGTCGTTCGAGTCATACTCTGACCCGTCCTCGTCCTGCCCTTCATCTTCCACATGGGAAGGAGAGTTGGCTGACAGTTCCTTCTCCTCGCTGGAGGTGTTTTGGTCTGCTTGACCGGATGGGAACACCTCTTTGTAGCCCGCTCCCTCGCGGACATAAGACTGACTACTTGACGCCTCACTAGACATCTGACACCTACAGATGACGGGTAAAAGAAACCAAAGACTCTAGATTTGTACCGACGACGAACCAACAAGCAAAATCAAGAACATAAACTAAATAAAGAAGGTACTCACAGGTAGACGGCAATAAAATGCGACGGACGAGCTAAGAGAACGCTGAATCTCGACTTCTAGAGGCGACAGATCACACAATGTGGATGGTTTTGCTCTAGATAGCAGAAAATTTTCTAAAGTGTAAAAATGAAAACAATGGACAGTATATATAGAGGGAACGGCGCGATAAATGAAGGGACGCATCGATTCCAACGAACAACCAGTAAAGTACCCCCACGTGTCCCTGGTGCATTTATGATAACATTCCAGCCTGTCCGTCAAAAACACACCTGTCAAGTGTCAAAGCTAACCGTCATTCCATGAAACTACAAAGGAAAGTTGACGGTCTCATGGAATGAGGGGGCAATTGAAGGGGACTAAAAGTGAGCTTGACGGATCTACCTGGTAAATATGACGACATAAGGATGACGGTAGTTAACATGGCCAAGGAGGACAGATCCATAGTGGACGGACGGGTATGATGCATGGATCGTCCTTCCAAGATTATTTCCAAGAAACCTTAAATAAGGATTCACGCTATATAATTAGGGCTGATGTGGCCTTACTTGGTCTCCACGTGAACATGCATAAGAAGAATTCTTGCATCGCACGTTTAGCCCTGATAGGAGGTATCCAAAAGGAAAGAGTTCTAATTCTAGAAGGAGAGGACTTCATGATCAGGGCGTGGATGCTAACCCTACACCACTATAAATATGCCGAAACCCTCATAAATCAAGGTACGCATAATTAACTCAACTCTGGCACTCTAGGGTTGTAAAAAGACTCTAACTTGACCTTCGGAGGATTTTTGGCTGGCACTACACCGGTGCTCTCTGTTAGGTCTTCTCTTTTCTTTTTACAGGTGTTATTTCGATTTGGGAGTGCTTGCAGCTTATTGGTGATTTTTTCGGCATCATCACATACTAAAGTCATTTAAGTTTAGTTAAGAAAAAAAAATGATATATTTTGATACCAATCAATTCTAATATGCCATTTTGAGTTATCACTATATATATTATATTTAATATGAAAAATAAAAGAGATAAAAGGTAGGAAAAGGAAAATTGTGGAGAAGTGAATCCCACATGTAGAGTAGATGGCCAAATGGTTAAAAGTAGATATAGGGAAAGTAAAAAATATCTGATACAAAGTCAAAGTCATAGGAAAAGCATGGTATATAAGTTCTTAATTAATACTTGACTAATAATGTTTGGCAAATTGATGCGGGAGACACGGGGATTTTTATTTTAATTTAGTCTTATTAATCTTTGCGTGTCAATTGTATTTTATTTTTTAGGTCTTCATAATTTATTAGGCTACTAGTATTTTAATATTTAGAATTAAAGTTATTTTATAGTAAGGCAATTAGAGTGTTTTGCGCCAATTAGAATTAGGGTTTAATTTTACCTATACTAGTTGCAAATCCACACAATGCATGTGGATAAATAATTATTTTGTAACTATAATATAATATATAATTTGTTTTCTAAATTTTTTTGAAAAATAATTTGTTCTTCCTAAAAATTAAACATTAATTAGATCTTAAATTGATTCTTTTGTATGTTGCCTTTTAAGTTTAGCTCAAAAATTCTTTTTTTTTTCCCTTAATTTTTGGGTTGAAAAGTATGAAATTTTATTATATTTGGGCAAAACTCTTTAGTTTTGAGTTTAAAAAATACAAAAAAGACATTAGAAATTAGATATATGAGCCCTGAAGATGCAGTAAAAAAGATAAATATTCAAAAGTGCTATTTGGTCCACTTTGGTTCTATTCAGTCAACTTTGGTCATTTTCGGTCCAGTTAGTCCACTTGGTCCTATTCTATCCACTTCAATCCTATTCAGTCAACATTGGTTCTATTTGGTAAATTCTATCTACTTTGGTTTACTTTAGTCCTATTTAGGCCATTCAGTCCACTATGGTCTTATTCGGTCCACATTTGTCCTATTCAATCCATTATGTCCACTTTAGTCCTATTCCGTTCTGTTTCGTCTTACTTGGTCCTCTTTGTTCCTATTCTGTCTATTACATCCACTTTGGTCCTAATCTACCCATTCGTTCTTATTTGGTCAACTTCAGTCCTACTTGGTTCATTTTGGTCCAATTCAGTCCATTTGGGTCTACTTTAGTTCATTTTTGTGCACTTGCATATAGGGAAAATACATGTTAAGATCACTTTCAGTTGAAAAGATGGAAAAAATGAGTGGTTTTTTTTTTTTTTTTTCTAGAATATATCTAGACTAATGAGACACATGTTATTTGGAGTTTTTAATACATTTAATGTAGGAGTGGTAATTTGTGTTTGCTGATTGTGTTTATGTCCGATCAAGATATAGGAATTTGAAGACATGGCTCAACACTAACTCGACCTATTTAAAATTTTTATCAAACCCCTTAACCCTAACACAACCCATTGATTAAACAGGTTGACAAGAAACAATCTAAAATAGTCTATCTCTTCTTTTCTTTTGTTTTGGGTAAAAGGGTTAGGAACTTTAGAGTTTAACAAATAATTTATCAATATTATTATATTAAAAATTTTTGAATTACTTGACTGTGCTTAGAATTCAAATTAATTTTAGAGAAAAATTACATTTATTTATAGTAGTCAGTTCAATTTAGGTTGGTTACAAATTAAATAGGTCAACATAGAATCAATTAACCCATTTAATAATCATATTAAACGCATTGACCCATTTTTTATACTAAACACTAACCCGCAAAGAAATCATGTCACGTTCATGCTATATTAACAAATCTCGTTGGATATTACAAACAAAAACTAATTTCTCAACTTTTTTAAAAATAAAAATAAAAATAAATTTCATTAACATACATACTCTGAGATTTTTCCTATGTCAACCAAGTCCAAGACTTTTTAAAATTGGCCAATTTGATTTCTAAAGCCAACTTAGTCCCTAAACACTATTGAAAAAAAAAAAAAAAAAGGCTTAACAATATTTAGGGATTAAGTTGGTTTTAGGGACCAAATTAGTTAGTTTTGAAAAATATTTGGACTTGGTTAGCATTAACCCAAATATCAAGATATGTTAATGAAATTTACCCTTGAAAAAAATTATTTATTATGTTTATGTTGTAGGTACATCAACAATATAGTGTATATCAATATATGATCTTTTATAATAAAATTTGATAATACTTCTATCTTTTTTCCCCAAAATAATGCTAAAAAGAATAAAAGAGGATCACAATTTTCTTCCGTGTTTAAATTGCTATTAATGCAAGATAGGAATTAAACATTGTGTATTTGGCAAACTGTATAACTATTTTAATTTAAATCTAAACTAATTCTTAAAAAATGTATTTTAATTTTTACTAAGTTTTTATTTATACTCAACTTGTTTAAACCACAAGATATCACTTTTTTAAAACTGTTTTATGAGCAAATTAATATAATATATCAAGAATTAGTTCTATATTTTAAGATTCATGCCAAACTGAATAAAAATTTAATGTCTATTATACAATATACACAGCCAACCTAATTTTGTGTGTTTGTCTTTCCTTAATTCAATTGTTAAGGGTTGAGAATTTTTATTTATTTGTTTAGAAAATGAGGAAGGGAGTTTTGAACTATGAAAATTTATGTTTGAAAATACTAAGAGCCGCTAGACTCTTGTCTAATATTGTGTTTGTGAATTTTCTCTTAGCTTTCTTATCATTAACTAGTCATTTAGGTCAATGAGATATGTTGAGTACTTGAGTTGATACAAGTGGGAGGAATAAGACGTTAAGGTTATGTTTGATAACAGTTTTTGTTTTCTATTTTCAAAAACTTGTTTTTGGGAATATAAAGAAAAAACAATTTTCTTGTATTTTTGAAATCAAAAACATGTTTGGTTAGTTAAAATTTAAAAAAATAGTTTTTTGAAGAAAAAAATAAAAAATACTAAAATATTTTGTTACTAAGATCTGAATTCTAATGCTAACTCATTAAATGAGACAGATTTATTAAATTAAATACGTATCTTCATTGACTTTTGAAAACTAGAAACTAAAAACAGTCTTTTGCATGTTTGCAGATTCCTTCACAAATTGAGTTTTGAAAATAGTTTTTATTTTCTGTCTATTTTGGGTTGCCAAACAAGTTTTATAGTTTCAAAAATAGAAATTTTTTTTTGAAAACAGAAAATAAGGGAAAAAAATAGTTACCAAATATACCCTAAGTGTGTTAATAATTTCCTTCTTTCTCTTGATAAAGTTGATGTCAATCTCTCAAGCTTCTTTCACATTTCATGGCTACATTTTTACTGATGTGTCATGTCATGACCATGTCAATAAAAATCCCATATGCCACTCTTAATATTTGTACTCCACCAATATGCGATGCATTTTATTTTATTTTTTCATTTTAAACTTTGATTACTTTAAAAAAAATGACATGTGATTGTGATTGGTAAAGTATAAAGTGGAACACTTAGAATAGGGTAAATGTTTTCCATCCTTTATGTCTTGATTATTTGAAGGTAGCTTTTATAATAGTTCGTATTAAATACAATATCTCTACTTCTTTAGAGTATTTGGGGTAATAAAATAAGTCTTTTTTTTTTTTGAATAAAAGGATCAGGAACTTTAGAGTTTCAATGAAGAATTTATTAACATGATAATTTATTTATTTTTAATTACTTAATTGGTTGTATTTATAATTCAAATTAATTTTAGAGAAGAATTACATTTATTGATATTAATCAAATTAATTTGGGTTGATTGTGAGTTAAGAAGGTCAACACGAAATTGGCCTATTTAATAATTGTATTAAGAACATCGACCCATTTTTAACACTAACCCATTTATACTAAACACTAAACCACAAAAAATCGGGTCATATTCTTGTCATGTTTGCAGGTTATGCTGGATACTGCCACCCTTAATTTGATGCAAGATAAGGAAATTAAAATAAGTGATGTTATAGTCAAGAGAATTATAAACAAAGCTAATTTGTTAACGTTTAACAAAAACAAAAAATAATCAAATTTTTTTTAAAAAAAAACTATCTAATATGTTGCCGATACATCAACAACATATAAGTTAGTGATAGATCAATTTATGACCTTTTATAGTTAAATTGATTATACTTTTAAATTTTTCCCAAAATAATGTTAGAAAAAATAAAAGAGGATCACGCATTTTTTTTTTTCTATGTTTAAAATGCTATCAATGCAAGATGAGAAAATAAAAACATGGGGTAATTGTAGTAAATCTACGTGTAGTTTGACCCAAAATCACCTTACCTACTTATGATTTGAAAAATATCACTTTACCCACTGAGATTCATTCCATTAAGACTCCATAATCCACTTTTGAAAAAATATGTATAAATATGTATTTTTGCTTCATTTTTATTTCTCTCATCTCTCAAAACATAGAAAAACTACTTATCAAAAAAAAAAAAAAAAAATAGAAAAAATAAAAAATCAAGAGAAAAAAAAGGTCTAAAAATTAGGATTTATAAAATTTAAGAACAAACATAGTATGTTCAATGTAATTGTTCTTCTATAAATTAAAATTTTTTGAGTATCGAGTAATGTTGTTGGGTTTCAGAGTACTTTCATTAGAGCATCCACAGCAGTGGAGTTAAAATTTTAGCAATTTAGCTCCACAAAAAGTTACTTTATTTATTTTACCTATTCACTTTACAAAACATGCTACAGCAGTGGATCTATTTTAGCTTTCCACACAATAAAATAACATAAACATCACAATAAAATAATATTTCTACTACAATAAAATAATACATCTCCCCAAACAAAAAAAACACCACAACCGATCCACCACCACTGCCAACCAACCAAGATCAACCGCACACAACCGTCCAACAAAAACTAACAAGCCAACAACCACCCACAACCACTGCCAAAAATCCAAATTAGCCAAAAATCACTACACAAATTACAAAGAAATCCACACCAACAAACCCACACAAATCACAGAGAAAAACCACCACACCAACACAGCCACAGAGAAACCCACGAACAGGTTGGCGGTGAGACGGACTGGGCGAGATGGGTCGGTGGCGTGGGACAGTGACGTGGGCGATGAGAATGAGGATCGGCGGCGAAATGGAGGACGGGGCGAGATGGGTCGGCGATGAAGGTCGACGATCCAGAACTTATTGGCGGCGAGGCTCAACGATCCAGAACTTATCGGCGGCGAGGCTCGACGATCCAGACCTTATCGGCGGTGAGGCTCGACGATCCAGACTTTATCGGCGGCGAAGCTCGCCGATTTAGACCTTATCGGTGGCGAAGCTCGATGATTCAGCAAGAATCGGCGGCGAAGCTCGACGATTCAGAGAATCGGCGGCGAAGCAGAGAGTAGATGAGGGAGAGGAAAAAAAAAAAAAAAAAAGAGAAGGAAAAACGATGAAAGAAGAGAAGCCAGAGAACGAAAAAGAAAGAAGAAAAAATATTTTTTAAAGGATAGAAGAGAGAGAAATTTAATAAAATAATATATTTATTTTTACCTTTGAGCTACAGTACACATCTATCTTTAGATGTGTACTGTAGCTTGAAGCAAAAAAAATTTTGCTATAGCTCCACTGCTGTGAATGCTCTTATTAACCACATCTCACTCTTGTTGTCCCTCGTATTTTTACTCTCTCCCACACAGACTCACCAGTTCCTCCTCTTACTTTTCAATTTTCATATCTCATTCTCTCTCTCCAACAAAGACACGAACATTTGGGCTTTGCTAGTCATGGTACTGAGTTTGGCCTGATGTGGGTGCTGCGATGTGGGTTTTGGATATGATGGGTTACGAAATTTTTATATAGTTTTTCATTTCCACAGGGGTTGTTGTAGCGGATGAGTTTCTATGGTAGGAAATTACTATGGTAGCTAAGGTTTGTTGATGGGTTGGATGATGGTGGATTTGAGAGTTTTTATTTATTTATTTATTTTTATGTTAGTGGTTCTGTGGTTGGCAAAATGGTGATGGTCTGGAGGATGGTTTTTTTTTTTTTTTTTTTCTCTCTCTAACCCATTAAGAATCTGAAATTTGCTTGGCTTTTTGCAGTTGGGTGAATTGCTTCTATGGCCACCACCAACAATTTCTTTAATTTTACAGCTTTCTCGTAGTTGTTCGACCTAGTAATTTCTAAATCCTGTAATTGTACATGAGGAGGGCAGATCTAAGATTGTCAATACTTTTTTTTTTTTTTTTGTAACATAAGATTGTCAATACTTGAGAGGGTTTGGGTTTCGTGTAGTTTGGGGTCAAATTTCATGCCAGTTTAGCAAATTGTGAAATTTATTGGATGTGTTGCATTGTATTGTTGGCCAGTATAATGCATCCATATTTGATAAAGATTTTCTTGACAAAGTGTGTGTGTGTATATATATATATAATTGAAGTATTGAACTATCACTGGTACACATAACATGTTTAGGATGAAACTCACAGCGAAATGATTCTTGGGGTATCATCTGAACTACAAGTCAAACCATCACTCCATGAATATCTATGTGTGACACAAGGGTCACCTTAATTTCTAGTTTTCTCTAGAGATTGTCAACGTTTGTTTAAAGTCCATGGAATGAACAAGGTTAATTGAATGTTTTTAATTTTGGCTAGCTGGATGATTATTTTGGTGCATGTTTTTAAATTTTACAAAACTTAACTTTTAAATCTTCTTTTCTCTTTTTTTATTATTATTATTTATTTATTAGTTTTTCTATGTTTTGAAAGGAGAGAGACATAAAATGTGAGCAAAAATACATATTTATCTTTATTTTTAACAGAAGTACAGAGTCTTAACGGAATGAAGCTTAAGTAGTCAAAGTGATTTAAGGCCAAATGACAGGTGGGTTTACTGTAATTACCTCTAAAAACATTGCGTATTTGGCAAACTGTAAAACTATTTTAATTTAAATCTAAACAACTTCTTAAAAAATGCAGTTTAATTTTGACCAAGTTTTAATATATACTCATTTTATTTAAACCACATGATATCATTTTTTTATAAAACTATTTTATGAGCAAATATAATATATCAAGAATTAATTCCATATTTTAAGATTCATACCAAACTGAATAAAAATTTAATGTCTATTATACAATATCACAACCAACCTAATTTTGTGGGCTTTTTTTTTTTAATTCAATAGTTGAGGGAGGGGAAATTTGAACTAATTAAGAAAGTTTCCGTTTGGAAAAGCTTACAGCTTCTAGTTGAGCTGCAAGACTATTGTCTAATATTGTGTTTGTGAATTTTCTCTTAGCTTTCTTATCATGTCATTTAGTTCAATGAGATACACTGAGTTGATACAAGTGGGAGGAATAAGACGTTAAGTGTGTTAATCATTTCCTTCTTTCTCTTGATATTTTTTTTGATGTCCATCGCTCGAGCCTCTTTCACATTTCATGACTACATTTCTAATGATGTGTCATGTGATGGCCATGTCAATAAAAATCCTATATGCCACTCTTATTATTTATATATACTCCATCAATATTGGTGCATCTTCTTTCTTCTTCTTTTTTTTTTTTTTTTTTTTTTTTTTTTTTTTTTTTTTAAACTTTGGTTACTTTAAAAAATGATAGGTAATTGTGATTGGTAAAGTATAGGGTGGAGTAGGTTATTCCCTCAACCAAAAAAAGAAGAAGGAGTAGAGTAAATATTTTCCATCCTTTATTTGAAGGTAGCTTTTATAATAGTTCTCAATAAATACAGTATCTCTACTTCTCTAGAGTATTTGGGGTAAACTTGCATTTATTTACTGTTATAAAAAAATAATGTAGCTCAAAATTCTTTTAAATCTTAAAAATCTTTTTTGATTGATCAATTATGTATTAAATTTTGCAGCAATTTACATTGACTCAAAAGCTTGAGGATACCATAAATTTTTCTATATAAATAAAATTATGTTATCACATTCTATCTAGCACCTAATTCCAAACATGAAAAGTTATAAATGAAAAAATCAGCTTACGAAACCAAAAAAAAAAAAAATTGATGATTATATTTTGATAAAATATAAAGATAGAACAATTTAACATGAAAAATAGAGCTTTTAATTCAACTTTATCCAAATCGCCAATATTATGTTTGATTCACCAAAACTAAAAGGGGAGAGGGGGAGGGGAGTGAGATGATTTTCAAAGCATAATTTGTTTCCTCTCTTTTTAATTATATCAACACCCAAAGATGTAAATATAGTATTTTAAGAAAACAAAATTATTAATAAGATCATGAAAATATTTTTTTTATAAAATTAATTCCAAAGAGAGTGTGGATGGACAGGGAACCTTGAGGTTTTGGTAATCCATGGTTGAGTAAAACACATCATGATGTGGTTGATGTCTTTAAATAAGCATTACCATTTTGTTTTTTGAGAAAAAGTATTACCAATTAAGTTTAGATATTTCTTAACTTTTTTTTAAAGGGGACCATAAGTGTGTGTTGGTTGGTCATTTTTATGGATTTCTTTACACTAACTTAATTCTTGAGATGAAATTATGTATATTTGGAAGTCAAACTTTTAATTTTAACTATACATAATTTATATAAAGAAAGGCTCAGGGTCTAGTGGCTTGTCTAAATGCGGTGCATCTCTATATTTCATAATGAATGGATATGGTGCGGTTACCCTAGGAACCCTAAAGGATCTTAATCTGATTATAAATTTGCTTTGTTTTAATTTAAAATTGGTTCAAAATATAAAATCCCCCCCCCCCTTTTTTGTGCCAAAACAGTTCATGTTATTAGATTTACATCCATAACCAAAATGATTAAAAAAGGCTTACAAAATTTATTTCCTCTTAGTCATATGTCATTGTATCTCTTAGCATCCTCACTACCGTCTATGGAAAAAAAGAAAAAGAAAAAGAAAACTTGTAAGAATTTTATATGCCAATGATTTTGCAATATTATTGATTGGCAGATAAAATTAGGCTATAGGTTTTTATGCCAAGTGCTTATAAAAAAAAAATATTGTGCCAAGTGTCATTCTAATTATCCCCTATTATTTGATGGCAAATGTCTCTATATTGTAAATACACTACGATTTCAAGCTAAGTGTTCTTCTAATTATACTTAAGGTGTGTCAATTATGTTTGCATCCAAATTTATATATCTAAACCTAGAAATTATATTTTTTAAAAATTAATTTGAATTTAATATACTTTCTATGTATGACCATATATATTTATGCTACACAAACAGTAGAGGAACATAATCTAAAAACATATAGAAGCACTCCACTAATCCAACTTTATGGTCCACTTTGTGTAGTATATACAGTTACACACACACACACACAAAAAAATATATTGTTAAAACTTTCTGATTTGTTGTGTGAGTTTAATAAAAAATTTAAAATATGCGATTGTTGATCAGGTTGGGCTAAACTTTGGCATGACATGTCAACTTTGGCTTAGAAATATGACCCTGCCCAGCCTATTCAATGTTCAACACCGATGATCTGTTTAGGTCAAGAAGAGGATGGAAGAGTAGAGTAGAATAAAGTTAGCCCAAAATTAACTTATTTGTTGAAAAAAAAAATTATAATTTGCCGAACTGAAAGGCAAAACTTTTTTTTTTTTTTCCTTGTTATTTTTCTAATGCATGATAACGATTGTTCTAAGAAAAATTGGTAATTTGGTGGGGTGGAGGACCCACCTTTAATTTGACATCAACCACACAGTCTTCATTGGATTCATTGTATATTGGCTTACTATGCCGTAGGTTCATAACAAGAACACTTTTTTTTTTTTTTTGTACTTTTTTTGTGTTCTACTTTATATTCCATCAATTACAACTTGTCATGTATTTATTTAACTTTCTTTATAAAATAGTCAAAGTTTAAAATGAAAAAAAAATAAACACATGATAAATTGTGATTAGTAAAAGATGAAGTAAAATCACAAAATATGGTACAGGAAATTTGTATTCTTGTAACATCGACCTTGACTTTAGCTTCAATAATGCAAGGGGAACACCTTGCTCCACACCACATGGTTTTTTCTTTGCAAAGGGCCAATCACTGATGACATGTTGCTGCTTGTTATTTTCCTAAGCGATAACAATTCTTCTAAGAAAATATAAGGGAAAACTGTTAATGTTAACACTTCCACATCAAAACTTGATTCTTCTTAGCTTTCTTATAACAATCTTCACAAAAACCAAAAAAAAAAAAAAACCTTATCATTAACCAAAGTCTTTTTCTTTTCTTTTCTTTTCTTTTTCCTTTTTTTTTTTTTTTATAATCATTAACCAAAGTCATTTAGGTCTACGAGTGATAATGAGTTGATGCAAGTGGCAGAAACAAGACATAAAAGTGTGTTATCTTTTCCTTGCTTTCTCTTGATGTTTGGTAATTCTGTCTACGATTCCAACTCTCAAGCTACTTTTACATTTGGCGAGTACATTTCTATTGATGTATCACGTGATAAGTGCATCCATAGCAGTGGAGCTAAAATTTTAGCAATTTAGCTCCAGAAAAAGTTACTTTATCTATTTTACCTACTCACTTTACAAAACATGCTACAACAGTGGATTTATTTTAGCTTTCAACACAATAAAATAATATAAACATCACAATAAAATAATATTTCTACTACAATAAAATAATAAATCCCACAAAAAAAAAAAAAAAAAAACCACAAACCGATCCACCACCACTGCCAACCAACCAAGATCAACCGCCCACAACCATCCAACAACAACTAGCAAGCCAACAACCACCCACAACCACTGCCAAAAATCCAAATTAGCCAAAAACCACCACACAAATCACAGAGAAACCCACGCCAACAAACCCACTCAAATCACAGAGAAAAACCACTACAAACCACCACACCAACACAGCCACAGAGAAACCCATGAAATCCAACCACAGCCACGCCACGAAATCCGCGGCGCTCTTGAGTTTGATGAAGGCAGTGTCGGTGGAGCTTGGATCAGCAATGGAGCTTGGATCGGCGGTGAGATGGAGGACTGGGCGAGATGGGTCGGCAGCATGGGATGGTGACGTGGGCAATGAAGATGAGGATCGGCGGTGAAATGGAGGACTGGGCGAGATGGGTCAGCGATGAAGATCGACGATCTAGAACAAGTCGGCGATGAAGATCGACGATCCAGAACAAGTCGGCGATGAAGATCAACGATCCAGAACAGATCGACGATGAAGATCAACGATCCAGAACAAATCGGCGGCGAAGCAGAGAGTAGATGAGGGAAAAAAAAATGAGAAGGAAAAACGAAGAAAGAAGAGAAGCCGGAGAGAGCGAAAAAGAAAGGAAGAGAAAATATTTTTTAAATGATAGAGCAGAGAGAAATTTAATAAAATAATATATATATTTTTTTACCTTTGAGCTATAATGTACATCTATCTTTAGATGTGTACTGTAGCTGGAAGCAAATTTTTTTTTGCTTTAGCTCCACTGCTGAAGCATACTTTTTGGTGGTTGAGAAGCTAAAATATACCAATATACCAATATAGCACTACTGCTGTGAGTGCTCTAACTATGTCAATGAAAGGCCTTGGCCACGTTTGTTTGTTTGTTTTTTTTTTTTTTTTTGGGAAGAAAACTTTTATTCAACAACCACACAAGAAGATACAAAACTCTGAACACTAAGTTACGTTGTATCATGTGCATATAGTCTACTTCGATATAGACATATATTGTCCAAATTATGTTTTTGCACTAAATCAACTACCCATCTCAAGGCCTGAGCCTAAGCTTGGATAGGGGAGTTGTCCACTCTTGCTGTAAAAAGGCGTATAACAAGTCTGCTCTTCGATCTCTAAATATTAACGCAATGGCAAACCAATTACTTAAAGTAACTGGTGAATAATTCTGTGCATATGTACGAGTATAATTAAAAATTAAAATTAAAAAATTAGATAAGACACATGACACAAAATTAAATTTTAATTGAAATCCAACTTAAAATTTAGTTGAATTTGGACTCTTTGATTTTTGTACACAATAATTCACTTGCCACAAAATTAAAAATTAAATGGGACATATGATGCAAAATTGGACTCCAATTAAAATCCAATTTAAAATCCAATTTTATTTTCTCTAGCTAGCTTTAGTTATAGCTTGAATTCTCTCTCTCTCTCTCTCTCTCTCTCTCTCTCTCTCTCTCTCTCTCTCTCTCTCTCTCTCTCGGCTACACTCTTAATCTTATAATGTTTGATTGTTTTCTTTTCTAAACTTTGTGTAAAGTTTTAATTTTCAATTATGTTTTGTTGGCTTTAATTTCATGTCAAATTTGATTGTATTTAGTCAATCATTTTCCTATATGTTCGTGGGATTTAATGTAAGGGTTGAGTGTGAGAGTTTGGTGAAGAATTGTGAAGAATAGTGAACTTCGTGACTTGTTCACGACTAGCTCGCGATTGGATAACCCGCGAAAGGCCATGTGATAAGCACATACTAGAAGTTGAAGAGTCAAGTGCCAAAAAGCATCTCGCAACTCATCTTGTAACTGGACCAACTTGCGAGATGACCAGCGAGATGCACTGCCAGCCTATTTTAGTGTGCCTTCTAAATTTCTTTACCTACACTATATAAGCCTACATTACCCATGAAATTGTAAGGAGAATCTCAGAGAGAAAACCCTAAAAATACACTTGAGAGTTAAAGATTGTAAACCCACAATCATCTACACAATTTCTCTTCGTTTTCCTCTCCTCTACTTCTACCTCTCCAATTACAAATCCTTGAGAGGTTCTTAACCCAAACACTTACCTCGCCAAATATGAGTGTTGAGAGTAGTTTTGGTGCATGCAGGAAGCCTTAGAAGAAGTCATCGATTGGCAGATGCAATTTGGAGCTAATTGTGGGATCTAGATAACTAGTGAAGAAATGACTTGGTGAAGTCCGTTGGGAGTTAGAACTTGGAAGGTTCAAGTATATTGGGCAAATTAGGCTTGGAGAGTTTTTTTTTTTATATCTTTGTACTTCAACTTTATTTACTAATGGATCATTTTAGCTTAGTAGGCCAAAAAAAGCATGTTTCAGTATTATCTCATTGTTTTCATCTCTCTTTCCTTATTCTTGCGTTTTACATTTATTGTTTTTTGTTTATGCATATGCACTGGAGCGTAGATCCGGGTTTATTGTGTTACTCTTACTCTTATTCTGCACTTAGTTAAGTAGGGTAAAAGCAATTTAGCTGTTAGTTTAAAATTTGGGGTATAAACAAGTTATAGTGTTTTACACTATTGAGCTTTCACTTTGGATACTTAAAAAAAAAAAAAAAAAAATCAAACAAAGACGTGTGGCTGCAATTGTTAGGACATAAAGTGGAACTTTCAAGGAAGAGTAAGAGAAATTGTCTAAAGGTGACTTTTACAATAACTCTCCAATAAATATTAAATACAATTAATATCTCTGTAATAGCTTAAAGATGGATTAGGATGACTTCTTGAGTTAACTTCATAATAAAATTCTTGAAATTTTATCTATCTATTTTGAAATGAGTAAATTGAGTTTTTCCATAATATCAATAATTTAAATCAATACTAAAATTGTGATAGTTGATGTCTTTTAAAATGTTGAAAAAGTGGTAAAATATATCCCACTCATTTGAAAATGAATGGTCATGGTTAGATTGCTCTAAAAATCATGAGGGATCTTAATACAATTATAAATTCCATTTATCTTTGGAGGTCGTTTAGACTTTTAGAATATACAAACCAGTGTTATTAGATTTACATTTATAACCAAAATAATTAAATTAAATTTACAAAGTTTAATTCGTTTTATTTTGTACGTCATTGTTGCTCTTAGCATCCACGACGTTACGATCTATGGAAAGAACTATTAAGAATTTACATTATATGCCAATGATTTTGCAATATTTTTTATGACTGGTTGGCTCAATGTCAAGGAGGGCTCTTTATTTATTTATTTTTTTTTTTTTTTTTTGAGGGGAAGGAGGGCTCATATTTGGTGCAATTGAGTGGCCGACAAAAATTAAGCTGTAGATTTTTTATGTAACCAGTACAATGATTTTTTTGTTTTTTTGGTTTTAAAAAATGGGAATTAGATATTTATTGAGTATTGCATCTAAGTTTTATTTATTTATTTATTTTTAACAATCCAACCTATGAAAAACGTCTTTTATTATTGGTCTGTTAAGACAAAGGAAGATAAAAAGATTAATTGATTTACTTCATCGTGAAATCAAGTTAGACAATTTTTTTTTTTTTTAAATTTTAAATGCAATGGGTGATGTGTTAAAATTTCTTGCAAAATTTGGAAACTGAATTTAAAATTAACTGGATGCTGAACACGTGGTTGTTATCCTCACTTAAGGCCAATATTCAGTAGCTGTTCAAAGTTAGATTACTGGTACAAGGTTTCTCCAAAAAAAAAAAAAAAAAGAAGAAGGGAAAAGAGAGAGAGACTACCGATACAAGATGCAGAAATAAAAATTATGCCGAAAAAGAATAAAGCATTTTTTTAAAGATAAAGTCTAGCTACAAAAATTATTAGAATCTAAGGCTACAACCTTACTTAAAAAAATAAACATTAATATATATTTTAAAATTTTAAATTATATTTTTTTACGTTCTTAATACATGTGTCAAATTTTACGTCAATTAGATATTATTTACTGTATAATTTATAAACTTATTTATTAAGCATAATTTTAAATTGCAAAAACTTATGATTTAAATAAAATATAAAGTCCAGGAAAGATACCAAGCATTGTCTTCGCATAATAATTGGAGTTAAAAGTTTTCTTTTCTTTTCTAGAGATACGAATATCTAGAGTTAAATCTAACAAGATCTTGACAAATCCAACCAGATTTCGACCAAATTCAGCAAAATCAATTCGGCCAAATCTTCTGTTTTTTATTAAGTACCAAATTTGTGTTTTTTTATTTATTTTAAATGCAATGGCTGATGTGTTAAAATTTCTTGCAAAAATTGGAAACTGAATTTACAATTAACTGGATACTGAACACGTGGTTGTTATTCTCACTTAAGGCCAATCTTCATTAGCTGTTCAAATTTAGACTACTGGTACAAGGTTTCTCCAAAAAAAAAAAAAAAAAAAAAAAAAAAAAAGGAAAAGGAGAGAGAGAGACTACTGATACAAGATGCAGAAATAAAAATTATGCGGGAAAAGAATAAAGCATTTCTTTAAAGGATAAAGTTTAGCTATAAAATTGATTGGAATTTAAGGTCACAATCTTATTCAATGAAATAAACATTAATAATATTTTAAAATTTTAAATTGCATTTTCTTTACACTTTTAATACATACTAGCCTCTGAGCACGCACTCACGTGCGTGCTCAGAGGCTCTTCTATTTTTTAGGTAAGAGTTAATTTAGAGCATTTATTATAATTTAGGATTACTATATTTTTCAATCACAAAAAAAAAACCTAGGGGTGTGATGAAAAATTATTTCACCGCACATAATACTCATCACACCCCTAGGTTTTTTTTTTGTGATTGAAAAATGTAGTAATCTCAAGTTATAATAAATGCTCTAAATTAACCCTTACCCAAAAAATAGAAGAGCCCCTGAACATGCGCGTGAGCGCGTGCTCAGAGGCTAGTTATTACTTTAGTTGTTCTTTATAGTATTTTTTTTTTTTTTTCCTTCTCAACAAACAATCATGAAGTAAGTCTATAGTACTTTATAGTATTATTGTTATTTCCTTTGTATTGTTAGTAAGTCTAATAGTCTTCATGATTGCTATTAGCCTATTACTAAAATTAGTTTTTTAATCCTAAAATTTAACCATTTACTAAACATCCATAACATAAGTAAATAAAAGTTTAAATTTCAAATTTTATGGCAGGAGATACACGTTTCTTTTGGTGTTGTTGTTCTTTTTTAAAAAAATTAATAACATTTATCAATTTTTGTTTAATCCAAAAATTTAGTTTTTTAGTCCTAAAAGTTAGCCACTTACTACACATCCCTAACAAAAGTTAAAAATAGTTTAAATTGCAAATATATCAACAACATCAACAACCTTTAAAACTGAGAAAAAGGTACGTAACATTTTTTTATGAAGTAGTAAATTAATACTTATGTAAAAAAAATTTAAATTGAATTTGACATAGAATTATACAAATGATAAATATAGTTTCTATTACAAAAGAAATTTTTTTACAACAATTTCTTAGATATGGATTAGTGGGAGTAGATAGTTTTAATGTTTGAGTTGTATTTGAACTGTATTATACTATTTTTAGTGTTAGTGATTTCCTACTGTGGGCATAAGTTTAGGAGATGTGGTTCCTTTATTTTAGGTCTTTAATGTTGCTTAAGAAGTTTCTACTTAAACAGTTGAAGTTTTTTTCAAAAATTCTTCACAGTTCCTACTTCCTAGAGGTCAGGATTAATTTCTTCAGTCAAATTCAAACTTTTATCTCCTCGTTTTCTTTTGTTCTACTAATTTTTACAATAGCTGAGTATCCAATGAATTTGAAATTGACAAACTATGATTATCAATACTTATATTGACATAGAATTATACAAATGAAGAATTATACAAATGATAAATATAGTTTCTATTACAAAAGAAATTTTTTTACAACAATTTCTTAGATAACAACCACTTTATGTGAGGTTTAATACATATAATAATTCTTGCAAAGTCTCTCACCCGAACTTATCTAATATTCCATTCTAATGACTCCTCAATGCAATCCAAAAAATTTGTGCGTACGTGAACCTGAGAGAGATAAAAGAATTAGGGTTAAACCAAGTATTTAAAAAAAAAAAAAATTAATCAACAAACCAAAGTTAGAATTTAACTCTATCATGGACTCTTTAAAATCTAATCACCAGATCATCAATTATTTAAATAAATAACTAAATAAAAAAAATAAAATTTAACGCCAAAACATATACAATGATGGTAAAAAAAAATTGCTTAAAAAGAAAAAAAAATACGTAGAAGGAAAAAAAATGAGGAAATAGAAGATAAAGATTTTTTACAATTTAACTCTATCATGGACTCTTTAAAATTTAATCATCACATCATCAAATAATAACGAAACAATAAAGATCTCATCAGTGAGTGACGTTATTTACCTGCTCATACAAATCCTCCAATTTATTTCTAGGAAGCTTGAACTGAGACAATTGAGGCAGTATGGCGTCCCACCTGCCACTATTAATATCAGCAGGTGCAAAGAATTCTCTTTGCACAATGGGAGCACAATCTTGATCACACTGAAAGGAAACAACAACAAAAATTACAACGCCGCATCAACATCTCGTGTAGCTAAAGCACTAATACACTAATACATATCACAAATTCACTTCTTTTTTTGTAAAAAAAAAAAATCTTAAAAAGGAAAAAAAACGTAGAAGGAAAAAAGAAGAAGTGAGGAAGTTAATCATAAATCAAAGAAAAGAAACAAAGAGAACTTGCAAAAGATAAAACCTGTAAATTTGTTGGAGCTTTTGACAATAAATGTCTTTAATCTGAAGAAAAAGAAAGGGGGATGTAGAGCTAAACTAAATGTCTTCAATCTAAAGAAAAATGAGAGATAGAAACTGCAAAGCGTACGTGAGTTTGTGGGTTTTAAAGTGTAGGAGTTTTAATTTACATATTTATCATCATTAGTTGAAAACTTATAAATGGATATGATAAGGATACTTTAGGCATTCAAAATGTGGAATCCAAACAGGCACAACCCCTTAAATAGTAGTATAAATATAAATATTAAATTTTGTATTAATTAAATATTATTTTTTATATAATTTATAAATTTATTTATTATACATAATTTTAAATTACAAAAATTTACCATTTAAACAAAATATAAAGTCCAGACTCCGTATAAAAAGATAACAAGCATTGTCTTCGCATAATAATTGGAGTTAAAAGATTTTCTTTTCTTTTCTTTTCCAGAGAAATTAGAATTTAGAGTTAAATCTAACAAGATCTTGACAGATCGAACCAGATTTCGACCAAGTTCAGCAAAGTCTTAGCCAGATTTGGCCAAATCTTCTCCCTTTATCACACACCGGATGAACCCGACATTTGCTCTGGTGGAGGACCCACCTTTAATTTGACATGGACCACACGGTTTTCATTGGATTCATTGAATATTGGTTGGCTTACTGTACCGTAACAACGACCTAGACTTTAGCTTCAATAATGCAAGGGGAACACCTTGCTCCACACCGCACGGTTTTTTCTTTGCAGTGGGCAAATCACTGACATGATGATTCTTGTTATTTTCCTATGCATGATGGAAGAGTGTCTAGCGTGGGAGTAATCATAAGAAACAACGGGTCCGTTTGGATAGAACTTATTGTTGAAAACTGAAAACTGAAAACATTGTAACAAAATAATTTTTAAATGTGTAAATAGTACTGCGGGACTCACTTTTAATAAAAAATTGCTAAAAAAGTACATGCACAGTACGCGCACAGTGCGTGTACAATACGTGCACAGTGCGCGCACTGCGCACTTGTCCCCCACAGCAGCAAGAAAAAAAAAGGGGCAAAACGTGGACGCAACAATAAGCTGCATCCAAACGCTCTCAACAAAGGAGACACTATTGTCTATTGCAGCACTTTGCAAGCTCCTCCCAGGCTTTTTCTTTAGCATGGAAACAGATATCATTGCTCTTGAAAATGGAATTCTTCTTGCTAAGGAGATGCAGCTGTCACAAATTATAATTGAATATGATGCCCTCACTGTTAGAAAATCATGTGTTTGTATCGCATTAACCAGACTCATATAATA
Organism: Castanea sativa; assembly: GCF_040712315.1. NCBI lineage: Eukaryota > Viridiplantae > Streptophyta > Magnoliopsida > Fagales > Fagaceae > Castanea > Castanea sativa. The sequence goes on along the minus strand of NC_134023.1, from coordinate 65,344,405 downwards.
AAACTTAGATTTGATGAAGAATAAAATTTATTAAACTCTTAACTTAAGTGTGCCGTCAAGTTTTTCAAATTGAATATACTGCTGGTCAAAAATTTCCATATAAAAATATTTTAATTTTATATAAAACTTAGATTTGATGAAAAATAAACTCTTAACTTAAGTGTGCCGTCAATTTTTTCTACTCCTATACAATAAGAAGTCATTTTTCAAAAATATCTATAATTATATGTTGGCTTAATTAGTTTCAACCTAATTTTCTAAAATTTCTCTTAATAATATTAATTATAAATTTGACCCCACACAAAAATTTACTTAAATATCCGACCTTTAAAGTTTTTTTTTTTTTTTTTTGGTATTACAATCACACACCTGACACCCGACCACCACAAGATGGGCCCCAATCTGACGTCCCTAGGGAGTCGGTTGTAGGTTCCCTTCTTTTCCACCCAAAGTGGTTGGGTCAAGTCTAAGTTTGGCACAAATCCAACCGGTGAAAATCCCTAATTACGAGAAAAAGAGATTTTAAAAAGGCCAGATTCTAAAACAACTTTCAAATTGCGGTGGGTCCACGTGATTTTCCTTTATATTTGTTCTAATTGTGGTGTCTACCCCTTGTGAGGGAGAAGAAACAAGTATCGGTAACAGGGTGAATTTTTTCCTAGTGGAGGACCAACCTACAACTTTCAAATATTGCCGTTTTTAAAAAGAATTATTTAGAAAAAAAAATTGCAGGGGTACTCCAATGTCATTTTACTTTTTATCTGCTCTGGCGGAGGACCAACCTTTTCACATGGACTTCGTTGGAATCATTGTATATTGGTAATTTTTTTACGGTGGAAGACCAACCTTTTGACCTGGTCTACATTTGGAATAATGGTGTATTGGTGATTTGTTATGGCTATTGCCTGGTCCAAACCTTTTTACTTTATGATTTTTTTTCTATTTTAAACTTTAGTTTTTCTTTAAAGAAAGTAAAATGAAAAGATGGCAATCACTTGGAATATAAAATGGTACAGAATATTTGAACGGTTTAACTTTAGCGTCATTCAAAAAAAAAAAAAAAGTGAAAAAAACTTTAGCGTCAAAAGGGGAACACTTTGCTCCGCACCGCACGGTTTTTTCTTTACAAATGGCCAATCACTGACATGTTGCTTCTTGTTATTTTCCTAAGCATGATAACGATTCTTCTAAGAAAATATAGAGGAAAACTGTTAATCAAGCATTGCAAAGGCCAATTACCATTTTAACAAGTTGTGAATAATATGTATAGCAAGCATTGCTATTCACATTATTGAGATGTTGAAAGAAACATTTTATTATGTCATCTAGAAAAATAAAAATTAGATAGAGGCCCACACCTCTTATTTATTTTTATTTTTTTTTAGTTGTGCTGCTCGCAACTAATCTCCTAATTTTTTTTTATCCTTAGAGGTCGATTCAAAAAAATGACAAAAAAACCTTTAATGTTTTATTAAGTTTGTTATCGGAAGTTACGGCTCTATTTGGTAGAGTAGTTAAAACACACCTTTTCAGTTTTTAAATAACTTTACACGTTTTTTCACATACTTTTTCACCCAAATTTATTTAAAAAAATTACAAACAACATTACTCAAACTCCTCTACCAAATGAGCCTACATCTTTGCCTATTTTGATCGCAGTGTGATCAAGGTCTTACTTTATATTCACCAATGACTTATTGACACAAAATTTTATATTTTTTCTTAGTTGTTGCAGTTTAATATTCATAAAAAATGACTTAGTGACGTTATATTCATTAAAAAAAAAAAAAGACAGTGACGTTACGGCCCCTCATGAATTTTTATTTTTAGTTGCGCTGGTCTCAACTAATCTCCTAATTTTTTATCATGAAATGGGGTACCTAGTATGGCATCTTGTGGGTATCACGCTATATCCCTTGACCAAGACCAGGAAATATATTTCTTTTTAAGAATCAGACAAAGATATTTCTTTGTTGTAATCTGCATGAACAATAATTTTCATTTTTTTTTATTATTTACTAAAACAAGGACTAAACGACAAGCAAACAGTGCAGGGCGGCTTCAATAAATAATGTCTAATGTCTGGTCTTTATTTTCTTTACAGCAACATTGCCATCACAAGCACTAAAGCTCTTCAAACCCACTCTTGATTTCCTCCAGCTCTTTTACCCTTCATTTTGCTTACTTACGCTCTGTTTGTTTAGCCCAAAAACTTCTGTCACATTTTATAGTATTCGGTAACACAAAAAAAACCAGTCAACAAAAAACTTAAATAAAAAAAAAATTTGGAAAAGAATCTCTCTTGCACTTCTTTGCATCTCCTATAAATATTATATTCTTCTGCTGTTGCGGGAAACATAATTTTTTGGCGCCTTCTCTCTCTCACGGTAAGCTCTCTTACTTTCCTCTCTTGTTTGCTTTTTCTCCAATCATATATTCTTTGTTTGAATTTGAACCTTGATTGTTTTTTTCTAAGAAAATTTCAATTTGATGGATTCCAAACAGAAGTTACTTCTTTTCACACATAAAAATGCAAAAAAAAAAAATTAAAAAATTAAAAGAAGTAGAAAGAATAAATGAAGTAAAAGACAAAAATTTTAAACACAGGCCTATATTGCTCTAAATTGCTTTTACTTTGGACAATCTTTACGGTAAATTAATAATATTGTTATATAATGAATGATAATTATTTAGGGGAATTGCATTTGTTGGTAGATACATTATGCAGATATTGTACATTGATGACATATTATGTAGATACATTATACATTATGTAGATACCCATATAAGGATGAGACTCATTACTTTTTATGCGCTATGTATGTAGGGGTGGCTTAATGTATTTGAGAGCTTTAGGCGAAAACTAAAATTAAGGTCTTTTATATATTTAAATATGATTTTTTAAAACAATTAAATTAAATGTTACTTAAATTTTATTATCTTGTTTTAAATGCAAAAATTACTACTAATTAACATGAATTATGTAGATTTTTTTTACAAAGTTCATATACAAAAAATTTGACAAACTTTTTCACACCTGTTGATGTGGCAGATTGACAGTGGTAAGAAAAAAGTGATGGTAGTGATAAACTTAAATAAGAACTAATAAAAGTTTGCCACTAAGAACTAGTAAAAGTTTGCCAACTCAACTTATAAAAAATGTTGTGAATTTTTTTGTGTATTGTTTCTTTTTCTTATTTGAGAAGTGCTACATTCATAATATTTTCATAACAAATTTTAGGTGTTAAGTTGTTACTAGTTCTAATTTGAATTTATTATTGAAATTAATTTTTTGTCATTAACAATAGTCTGTATGTAGCAACTTACTACTTAAAATTTACTGTGAAAGTGTTGTGAAAAATGTTGTGGAAGTATCATTTCTCTTCTTCTTTTTTTGGGTAAAAAATATGATTTTATCTATTGACTAATATTTTGGCTTAATTAATGCTATTATAATGAAAAAAAAAATAACACTATTGATTAAAATTTTGGGGCCCTTTTTCTACTCGGGGCCCTAGGCAGCCCCAACATTTGCTTCTAGTATAGAGCCGGCAGTGTGTGTACATGTTACTATCCATATATTGATTACATTAGTTGGTTTACATAATACACATGTTTTAAATTATACAAGAAACAAAAGAAATGGTTGTAGCAATCCCATTACACATGTTTCTTGATGCAAAAATATCACTATTGAATTTGAAACATTGCACATTTGTAGTTTACAATTTTATTTATTAAAAAATATATATTTCAAACCTCCAAATTCTATTAAATTTTAGCAATTTAATCTCGAATTCTTTCAATATATATTTAATGAATACAAACTAATTTCAAACTTATCTATTTATTTAATTGTTAAGTTCTACAACACTATTAGATCGGGTTCAAATTTTAGAAACGCTGTATTTAGTTCCAAGACCTGACATATATAGTAATATTATTCTACAAATATTTGTTGTACATTCTGTGATTATGTGAGTCTTCCAATTACTATTACCATTAGTGATATTCAAACCATATAATAATATTAATAATCCAAAAAAACATTCAAATTATACTAGGAGACTGAGAGAGATAAAAAAAAGGTAGATAAAGCTTATCTTTCTCATTCAAATTGTACGGGTGATACCTTGTAAACACATGGGATATTTGGTTCACTTTAATATTATATTAAAAAAGTGTTATATTTATGATATTTTTACAACAAATTAAGAATGATAAGTTGTTATTGATTATTACGGATAAGTAAAAAAGTAATTTAAATTATGGATTCAAATTAAACTCAATAACAACTTATCACCTATAGTTATGATTTGTTATGAAAATATCGTGAAATTATCACTTTTCTTCGAGATGCAAAACTTTCTTCCGCTGCAATATTGAAAGACTAAAAAATATATATTATTTTAAAAATTATATTGTTAATTAGGACTGTTGGCCACCCTGTCCTGCATGAATTATTGTTTTGTTTTTCTATTCCTTTATTCGGAACGTTCTGTCCACTTCACTTTCCGTCTAGGTACAAGACTTTCCGCCACACTATGTTTTTAGGCGTTTGGGGAAAATGATCCCCGGAAATACTAGACCAAGTCAATGGATAGACTTGAGTATATTAAGCAAAATTGGCCTCTTTATTTTATTTTTTTAATTAAGACTATTTTTTTTTTTTTTTTGGAGATCAAAACGATAAAAAATTCATTAATATGGAAATCAAGGACGTACAAAAACAGACTCAGCGAGGTGCCTGAATATGGGTTGGCTACAAGATATTATAGGATATTACATATGATAGTATAGTGAACAACAAAGAAGACTAGTTTTGTCCGTGTGTCTATGAGACGTTGGTATTCTTCAAGTAGTCCACACGCCATTTCTGCAATCACTTTTGGGTGAGTTTGGTAGTGTTGGAAATAAAATTTGTTCCTCGCAGTCCATATCGCCCATGCTGTGACAGCCCGTTTCTCTAACTCCTGTTGACTGAGCTTTCCCTGCATTTGCCGAAATAAAAGGAAGAAGTCGCTGGCCTTGTTTCTGCACTTTTGAGTTCGGCCTCTGAACAGAGCCCACACTTTTTGAGCGAATGGGCATTCCCATAGGATATGGTGCGCAGTCTCAGGTTGTTGGAGGCAGATGTCGCAGTGTGTTACCACACTCACTCGACGCTGATGCAGCGAGTCCCTAGTTGGAAGGCAGTTCGAACAAGCTCTCTAGAGGAACATCTTGACCTTTGGCGGCACTTTCAAAGCCCAGATTTTGTTCCAGGTTGGCCCATCACCCCGAGCAGCAGAGTGCTCCGCCAAGTTTGCGTACTGGTGCGAAGAGCGACTCGGTATGCAATTTTTACCGAGAATTTTTGGCCGCATTTTCAGTCTATATTAGTGTGTCTTGTGACTGCAACTGGTTGAGTGGTATTGTTAGGATCTCCTCCCACGTCCTCTTGCTGAACAAGGCTTCAAGTTTCCCCCTGTCCCACTGCCTGGTGTCTTCGTCCATCAATTTGCAAACTCTCATGTCCAATGTTGCCTTTGTCAATGTTATTGGCATGTGTGTGAGCCATATATGAGTGTACACCCCAATTATTCTGCCGTTGCCCACCCGCCACTTTGAGCCTATAAAGATTATGTCCCTTGCTGCCAAAAGGCTTCTCCAAACAAAAGAAGGATTGCTCCCTACATCAGCCATCATAAAGGAGCTGTTTTGAAAATATCGAGCCTTGCATACCTTGTAAAGTAGCGAGTTGGTGTCATGGATTAGTCTCCATGCTTGCTTAGAAAGCATTGCCAAGTTAAAGGAATGGAGGCCACGAAAGTCCATTCCCCTTCATTTTTTTGTGTGCAAAGTTTCTTCCAATTTATCCAGCAGATCTTCCTTTCTTCTTTTGTTGTCCTTACCAATACTTTGCTAGCAAGGGGTTGATGTTACATGTGGATTTAGGCAATTTGAAAATGCACAAGGCATATGTGAGAATTGCTTGCGCCACCGTTTTAATTAGAATCTCTCGACCCGCTTTTGAGATAAACTTCTCTTTCCACCCTATGACCCATTTTGTAACCTTCTTTTGTAGGTCTTTAAAAGTGGTTACTTTTGATTTTCCATTGGCCATAGGCAAGCCAAGGTACTTCTCACTTTGTGTCATTATTCTTCCCCCCAACATCTGCTGGATCAATGTTCTAACTTCCGGCGTTGTATTCTTACTAAAAAACAAGGCCATCTTTTGGCGGTTGATGGCTTGACTCGAGGCCGCTTCATATTGGCCTAAAATATGTAATAGCTGTTGGCATTCATCCACTGTGGCTTTACAAAAAAGGAGGCTGTCATCGGCAAATAGGAGATGGGATATGCGTACCCCATGTTGACTTGACAAGATTCCATGTAGCACCCGAGTTTCAGCAGCTTTCCTTAACAATGCTGAGAGGCCTTCAACACATAAGAGGAATAGCTAAGGAGATAATGGGTCTCCTTGCCTAATTCCCCTAGATTGGGTAATGAAGCCTCTTGGTTCTCCATTGATTAGGACGGAATAAAAGGCCGTTGTGACTGTCTCCATGGCCACTTGCACCCATCTTTGGTCAAATCCCAATTTGCACATAATATTCTGCAAAAAATTCCAATCCACTCGGTCATAGGCTTTGCTAATGTCAAGCTTTACCACCATATGCCCCACTTTGCCTTTTCTTCTGTTTCTCATTCTGTGTAGTAGCTCATATATAACTATTATGTTATCAGTAATAAGCCAGTTTGGCACAAAAGCACTCTGAGATTCAGAAACAATATTAAGCAAAATATATTTTAATCGATTTGCAATAACCTTTGAAATTATCCGCGAGACAACATTACCCAAGCTAATGGGTCTATAATCCGCTAAGTGTGTGGGGTCCTTTTTTGGAATTAGGACAATGTGTGTATGGTTCATTTTCTTCAACATATGACCCGAGTGCAAAACTGATAAGACAGCTTCAATGACATCATGACCTACAATATGCCAGTATTTCTAAAAGAAAAAGGGAGACATACCATTTGGCCTCGACGCTTTTGATGGGTGCATTTGGAAAAAGGGCAGTTTAGACTTCATCAGGATTGTACCGCTGTGTGAGCCTATCATTCATTGGTGGGGTGACCCGTCTTTCAACTGATTGTAAAACACCTTCAATATTGTCTGTTGGGGTTGCTGCAAACAGGTCTTTGAAGTATGATTCAGCCACCTTGGCAATACTATCCTCCGTAGTGCACCACCTCCCCCCACTATCCAATACACCAGGGATATGGTGTTTGCGTTAGCATTGGCTAGCTCAATTATGGAAATACTTTGTGTTCTTATCTCCGACAAGTAACCAAATTGATCGAGACCTTTGTTGCTAGTAATTTTTGTTTTGCCTGCAATTGCATGTTAGAGGACCCAAAGACCTCACGGCCCCAATCAACTAAAGCAAACCTGCATTTTTTTATTTTTTCAAAGATCCTCATCATTGGACTGCCAGGGGTCACCTCAGCCTCCCATGCCATTTGGATGATATTACCACAGTTAGGGTGAGTGGGCCATCTCTCTTCATAATGTTGTGATTTTTTTTTTCTTTTTGGTCTGCCTCTGGGATTGTGTGGTGATAAGTATTGGTATATGAGGGAACTTCTCTCTCCATTCCGTCATGGCACGTGCCTGTCCAGTCTTTCCTGCACATAATCATCCTTCTCACGACCATTATTCCAAGTAAAGAGATTGCCTCGAAAGCCCAGGTCCACCAAACTGCAATGTAGAAGCACTGTTTGAAAGTGCTGCATCGAGGCCAGTGGCTTTGGTAGTCGACCTTGCTTCTCTTCTGATTGCAGGATCTTGTTAAAATCCCCAAAGCAAAGCCAAGGTGCTAAATGTCTAGAGTGGAGATGTTTTAAGAGTTTCCACGAATCCTGCTTTCGTTGCTTCTCAAGCCATCCATAGAAACCTGTTAATCTCCATGGGTTTGCTGGGTCATCCATAATAAGCGCATTAATATGATTTAAGGTAAAGCTTTGGACATGCAAATCTATTTCCTCCATCCATAAAACACCAACCCTCCACTTCGACGAATACTAGGTACCACGAACATGCATCGATACGGTTGAGAGAGCACATTCATTGCATGTTGGTTCCCAAGTCCCTAGCAATTCCAACTCATGATTTTCATTGTTCTCGGCGGGGCTATCCAGTAGCCTCCACCGTTTTGATAGTAATAGTTTTGGGGTTACACTCCATGGCTTTACTTCTCTTCCCATTTTGTTTCAGTTTTTCTTCCAAAGGTAGGTGGTCCGCGAGTTAGTCTCTTTTCATATTACGGCTTGTAGTTCCCTTTAGGTATGTGTGGGTTTGGGTTGTTGTGTGGCGTATTATTTTATTCCCAGAAAGTTTATTTCCTGAGGTATGTGGCTTGTGTTTCTTGCCCATGCTTGGTAGTCTCTCATGTGGCTGGTTTAAGTGAGTTGGGTGTGGGTCACGTGCCTTCTGTTCATCATGCTTAACTAGCACGTTGATGAGGCTTGGGTCCAACGTATTGGATGCAATAACTCCTGAACCATTAATCTCCATTCCCATGATTTCAGGTTACCCATAATTATTTGCATTGATGTGGTCGGTTTCTGAGATTTGCGCTCCATTTAAAACATTCAGTTGTTACAGCCGCAATAATTGGTCGTTGAGCTGTTTGCGAAACCACTCCGTGGGATTCATGAGGATCTGTTTGCAGTGACCATGTGTCATTAATGCTTTTAATGACATTAACGTCAGCAATCTCCACATGGGTTGTGGTTTGGGACCTTGTCTGTGCATCATTTTTTAGCACCTTTTGCTGCATCGGTGGGCTGTAGATTGCTTGATCTGATGCACTCTCTTTCCTTCGTACACCAGCCTTCAACCACTCCCCATACGGTCTCTCTGTCTGCTGTGTGGACCCAGGGCCGGCCCAACAAAATTTAGGGCCTAAGGCGGAAATTTTATATAAGGCCTTTTTATATATAAACATTAATTAAATAAATATATATAATACTAATTAAATTAAGACTAATTTGATGTAAATACAGAAATTGATGAATAATAATAATTAAACTAAAATTAATTTCATACAGAGGATTGAATATCATAGTTGAACCATAAATTTAAACAAAAAGAACTAGAAAAAAAAATATTTTTAAAAACTTACTTTAACTTGGAGATATAATTATGCATAGTTAAGTACAGTTGTAACCTAAATTTTAATTTATATATTCTTTTTAAGAGAAAGAGATAGATAAATATTATTTGGTGCGTAGCTTTGTAGGATATTAGTTTACAAAAATTAAGATCTCAAACTATTAGAGGAGATTAGTCTTCATTGATAATCTATCATATTTGTAGCATTTTTTTTGAAACATTTTAGGATTTCAATTGGTTTTAATTTTTATTGGTCTTTTATTTTGGAAGTCTTGTTAGAAATGAAAAAGAAAAATACTAAAAATACTGCAAAATGTTCATAAATATAATGTGATAATGACTGTAATTGATGAAATTCAACAACTTAATTTATTTATGTTTGAATAAATATTTTATGTGATTGGTGACACGTTAGTTAAATTTAAATTTAAATCTATAGTAAAATTTGTGGTATCTTTAATATCACTTAAAAAAAGTATAAATTATTTAAAAAATATTATATTTTTATAAAATTTTGGACCTCACGAATAGAAATGGGGCCTTTTTTTAGTGGGGAATTTTTTTTGGTTGTGGGGTCTTAGGCCTAGGCCTAAGTAGCCTAGGCCTTGAGCCGGCACTGAGTGGACCCTTGAGATGAACACTCTTTCACCTCATGGCCGAATTTCCCACATTGGTAGCACAAACCCACCAAGCGCTCATACTTAAAACCAACACGTACTTGATTGCCTTCAAGATTCGCAACCCATCCTCCTCGACAAATCAATTTCTCCAATGGAAGCTCGACTCGGATCTTGATGAACCGTGCTTGGTCTGATAGGAAAGTTTTTTTATCCACCTCCACTACGTGCCCCAGTCCTTTATCAATCTCCTAGCCAGCCTCTTCGTTCATCAAGTCAAAGGGCAGTCCCCACACCTGGACCCATGTAGGGAGAGCTAAGTCCTTTACCAATCTCCTAGCCAGCCTTCTTCCTCCGTGAGTTGAATGTTCTGTAGTCGCTCAATGAAATTTGTATCCATGTTATGTTCTTGCAAGTCCACTGTTTTTACACGTGGTTGTTAGTCTCACTTAAGGCCAATTTCATTAGTTGTTCAAATTTAGACTACTGGTACAAGGTTTCTCCCACACACACACACAAAAAAAAAAAAAAAAAAAAAAAAAAAAAAAAAAAAAAAAGAGAGAGAGAGAGACTACTGATACAAGAGGTAGAAATATAAATTATGCCCAAAACGAATAAAGCATTTGCTGAAGGAATAAAATTTAATTATAAAACTAATTGAAATCTAAGCTACAATTTTACTTAATAAAATAAATATTAATATATATTTTAAAATTTTAAATTACATTTTTTTTACACTTTTTAATACGTATATTAAATTTTGTATTAACAATATATAATTTATAAATTTATATATTATACATCATTTTAAATTACAGAAAATTTTCATTTAAACAAAATATAAAGTACAGACTTCGTATAGAAAGATATCAAGCATTGTCTTTGCATAATAATTAGAGTTAAAAGGTTTTTTTTTCCTTTTCTTTTCTGGAGAAACAAGAATCTAGAGTTAAATCTAACAAGACGTTGACAGATCTAATAAGATTAAGACCAAATTCAGCAAAATCTTAGCCAGATTCGGTCAAATCTTCTTCCTTTATCACACACGTGATGAACCTGAGATTTGCTCTGGTGGAGGACCCACCTTTAATTTGACATGTACCACACGGTTTTCATTGGATTCATTGTATATTGGTGATTTGTTCTGTCTATTGGCTGGCCAACTGTACTGTAACAACGACCTAGACTTTAGCTTCAATAATGCAAGGGCCAATCACTACCATGATGCTTCTTGTTATTTTCCTATGCATGATAACGATTCTTCTAAGAAAATATAAGGGAAAATCGATAATGTTAACACTTCCACTTTTAAACTTGATTCTTCTTCACAGCACTATTACCTTCACCAACATTGGAGCACTTCAAGCCCATCCTTTAGCTTTTGTCTCGGTCCTCTTAAGTTTTTTTTTGCACGCTACAAAGAAATGGCCGAAGAAATGCTCCTTGCCGTTGCACAAAATATCATTGAAGATTTGGGCTCTCAGGCTTTCCAAGGGATCGCATCGCTTTGGGATGTCGAAGCTGAACTTGAAAACATCAAGGACACTGTTTCCACGATTCAAGCTGTACTTCGGGATGCAGCAAAGCAGCAGAGTCATAGCGATCAAGTTAAGGACTGGCACGAAAAGCTCAAGGAGGCAGTTTATGAAGTAGATGACCTGTTGGGTGAGTTCAAGCCTGAAGATTTACAACAAGGAAGGATGAATGAGAATATTGCAAAAAAGGTACGCGATTTCTTTTCATCTTCAAACCCAATTTTTTTACGTTGGGAGATGAGTCGTAGAATAATTGGGATGAAGCGGAAACTAAATGCAATAGCGGAAGATAAGAAAATGTTTCACTTGAAAGACTACCATCTAGAGCCACCTGTGAGTATGGATAGGGAAGAGACTCACTCATTTGTGCCTGATGAAAAAGTTATTGGGAGAGAAGATGATAAAAAGGCCATCATAAAACTGTTATTGGAGCCTAATAATGAAGAGAATGTTTCAATTGTTCCTATTGTGGGGATTGGTGGGTTAGGAAAAACCACGCTTGCTCAATTTGTATACAATTACAAGAACATCAAAGAACATTTTGAGCTAAAAATGTGGCTATGTATATCTGATGTCTTTGAAGTGAAAATGATTATTCAAAAAATAATATCGGCTCTAGGTAAGAAACCTGAAGACCATAGCATGGATAAATTACAAGATCAGCTTCGTAAAATAATTAATCAAAAGAAGTACTTACTTGTCTTGGATGATGTGTGGAATGAGGATCCTCACAAATGGGAAAGTTTGAAAGACCTTTTAGTGGGTGGTGCTAAGGGAAGTAAGATTGTAATAACTACGCGTGCGAGATTGGTAGCAGAGATTACATGCCCAGCTTCAATATACACTCTTAAGGGTCTTAATGAAGAACAGTCTTGGTTGTTATTCAAGCAAATAGCATTTAGAAAAGGGCAAGGGCAAGGGACCAATAATCCTAGACTAGAAGAAATTGGAAAGGAAATTGTGCGCAAATGTCAAGGGGTACCCCTTGCCATAAAGTCTATAGGAAATGTATTGCGCTTGGAAAAAACAGAGCATAAATGGTCATATGTCAAGAATAATATACTAGAAAGTGCAACTCAACAAAAAAATGACATTTTTCCAATTCTAAAGTTGAGTTATGATTATCTTCCATCACATTTGAAAAGTTATTTTGCCTTTTGTTCCTTATTTCCTAAAGATTATGAGATTGATAAGGTGACACTCATACAACTATGGATAGCGCAAGGTTTTATTCGACCATCAAACAAAAACCAAGAATTAGAAGATGTTGCAGATGAGTACTTCAAGGATTTGCTTTGGAGGTCCTTCTTTGAAGAAGTGAATGAATTTGAAGAATTAAAATACAAGATGCATGATTTAATTCATGATCTTGCACAATTAGTTGCAAGGGCAGAGTGCACAATAATTACTTTGGATGGAAATAATTTTGATGAAAAAACTCGTCATGTGTCACTTCCATTTTATATTGACTCATCTTTTATTGAACCTTCAAGTTTGCTAGTCAGGGCAGAGAAGTTACGTACATGTCTTCTAACATTTAAACCTAGTATCCCTTATGAAGCGGGGAAAATAGACGAATCAATGTTGAATAAACTTATTTTGAGTTGTAGAAGATTGCGTACATTGGGTTTATGTGGAGTGCATATTGAGAGAGTGCCAGATACTATTGAAAAGTTAATACATCTTACTTACCTTGATTTTTCTAAAAATCATGGTATTGAAACTCTCCCTAATGCTATTTCTAGACTTTGGAAATTGCAGACACTAAAAGTCAATGGTTGTGGAAATCTTAAAGAATTACCTAGGGACATTAGATTTTTGGTTGGCCTCAGGCATCTTGAGAATAGCGATTGTGAGCATTTGAGTCATATGCCTGATGGATTAGGGCAAATGACATGCCTTCAAACGTTATCATTATTTGTTGTGAGAGACAACCAAGCTTCTTCCTCTAGGCACATTAGTAGTGGGCTAGACGAATTGAATTCGCTAAACTCCCTGAGAGGAGAACTACAAATCTCAAATTTGAGATGTTTGGAAGATGTTTATTCAGAACCCAGTGCTGCCAATTTAAGGGCAAAACAATATCTTGAACGGTTGACATTATTATGGCATGCAAATGATCTTGATTTTTGTTCTGACGATGACAACGATAGTGATGAGAAGTTATTAGAAGGCCTCCAACCACACCAAAACCTTAAATTTTTGTCTGTGAGAGGGTATGGGGGAGTGAGATTTTCAAGTTGGCTTTCTTTGCTCACAAATCTTGTTGATTTATCTATACATGGTTGTAAGAGATGTCGACAACTTCCACGATTGTCTCAACTCCACTCTCTGGAACGTCTATCGCTTCATAGCATGGAAGTTTTGGAGTACATATCAGATGGTGATATAAATGAGGAGGTTCCTACTTCATCCTTCTTCCCATCGCTGAAGTCAATTGTTATTAAGTACTGCCATAATCTGAAGGGATGGTGGAGGAGCACATCAACAACAGATCACCAACAACATCCGCATCACCAGTCACTGCCTTCATTCCATCATCTTTCTGTTTTAAATATTAAGTCTTGCCCTAATCTAACTTCCCTGCCTCCATTTCCGTATCTTGAAGAAAGTCTATTTTTGTATGAAGCCAGTTTGAAAGCTTTACAACCGACAATAGCGATGACTTCTTCGCTTCCTTCTTCCTCCTCTTTCCTGTCCTCTCCTTTCTCCAAATTAAAGTCTCTGACTTTAATTTCTATAAAGGATACAGAGGCTCTTCCAGATGATTGGATGTCAAACCTGAGTTCTCTCAAGCAACTATACATAAATGGAGGCCCTAAGCTGAAATCTCTATCTCTAGCCGTGCCCCATCTCACCTCACTCGAGAGCTATAATATTCATGATTGTGAGCTGTTTGATTCGATTAGTGACATGGGTGATGATGGCACCGAATGGCAGCATCTTAAATGCCTCAGTTCTCTGCGTTACTCAAGCGTTCCGAATTTGAAGTCTATTCCTTCCGGGCTTCAACACGTTACTGCGCTGCGAAAGCTTGAGATTTCTAATTGTCCCAATTTGACGATTTTCCCAGAGCTCACCTCAGTTGTATACCTTGGAATTTCAACCAACCCCAACCTAACATCAATTCCCGGTGGAATTAGTAATCTCACGTCCCTTGAAGAACTTCGCATTTCCAATTGTCCAAATCTCATATCACTTCCTGATGAGATGGTTTCTCTCAAGTCTTTACAAAAGCTAACAATTGAAGGATGTCCTGACTTAGCAAAAAGATGTGAAAAGGGAATTGGGGAAGATTGGTTCAAAATTGCTCACGTCCCTGTTTTCAAAATTTGGAATCGGTGATTTTATATGCTGAAAAAATGTGAACCAGTCCATTTTTGAGTCAATTCCTCTTGGGCTACCTCAAGAACACTAGCCCTCTCAGCCTCGACCATGCCACTTGCAACATAACCTCTGGTATGTCTTCTGCAATAGCTGAGCTTGGTAGCTCTTCACTTTTTACTTTTTTTTTTTCATTTCTTAATAATCTTATATAATTTATGTATGGTTGCTGAGAAAACATAGTAAATTTTTGGGAATTCTATTCTTTATATTTTGTTGATTTCCAAAAAATAATGAAATTTTTAATTTTTTTTTTTTTTGTGGATTTTCAAAATATTAGAACAATAAATATACTCAACCATGGTATATAATTGTATTGGGTTCACTTTAGTGAAACTTTTTGGTTTTTCACATTTTCTAACAATGAAAAGTCCAAGATTGATTTGAAAGAAACCAAACTGTTGGACATTGTTTAAAAGTTTTGCTGTTGGTTATTTTTTCAACAAGAAAGATTTGGCCAACCCCAATATCATCCATGAACAACTGCTCTTAACAGTTGTTCGCTCTCTTCTTCTTTTTTTCTTCATTTTTCTTTTTTGGAATGCAACTCTCTTTCTTAGTTTATTGGGTTTTAATTTAAGCCTTTTGCAAAAACTGATTTGTTATATTGATTCATGCAATGAGGAACCAAGGATTCCATTGTTATATAATGGCCATACTATGAGTTTTGTTAAGAAAGGTTAAAGTGTGATACTCTGTTTTGTTGTGAAGAAATTTTGCCTCAAAATTAAAGCTCTACGAGATTCGCATTGCATTTCTAGGATGCCAATAGTGATGCACTGAAACAGAATTTAATGTTTTTTATTTTTCATTGTTATTGAAATATTGTTATCCTTTTTGTCATTGCATGATCCTGCTCCGTTGTAATCTATTTACATGAATGGCCTTAAAATGAATATGCCTTTTGTTTATCAACAGATTTAATGGGATTAATCATCGAGTGAGTGTGGATCATCTAAAGAATTTGAAGATTTTTGTGGAAAATATGGCAAAGGATCTATTCCTTGGAGACTTTGAGGATTTCGGAAACTGACTTAGCTCAGGTACTTGGTTAAAGTCACCATTAATTAAAGGTTATTGTGTAATTTGGAGTAGTGTTCCAGTGGGATCTCTGATTTTTGGCATTTAACACTATGGCGATATTGAGTTAATCAATTTTCTTCGTAATAAAAGAAAAAAGCTTAATAAATATCACAAAGTCACTAATGGGGAAGAGGGGATGGTCCACCTAAAAAAGTTCATGTCCTATAGCTGATAGGGCCTGAACTTGGTTCCTCTTCTATGTTTCTAGATAAATGTAGATTAATTATGAATCCTAATCTTTTGTAGTGATTCAAATGCTCCGTTCTTAACTCTTCTTCTTTGTTCTCTTTGTGTTTTTTGATGATCTCCCAGTTTATTTGATCTTAGATGGAAAAAAGCATGAAACAAAACTAGGGATAAATATTTGAGCCTATAGAGAACCTTTTGGGCAAGTGCAGCAAGTGAACAGCTTGGCTAATTATCTTGTTTTTGTGTTCCTTTTTCCCTCAAGGGGAAAAAAGGGGGGTGGTGGGGGGTGGGAGACGCGTAAATCCTTCACTTGTTTCTTTGTTCTAAGCATCTGTTCCTTGGTATAAATGATAAGACTACACTTTTGGGTTTGCAGAGTTGATTTTAAATAAACAAATTGAAATTTGGCACTTGGAGATGTTGGAATAGATTTATGGTGAATAATCATTATTCATTTGAATGATCTAGTCCAACCCAACAACAAAGCCTTAGTCCTAAAAACTGGATTAATATTAAATGCATTTCAGAAATATGATCTGCTCCCAAACTTATCAGCAAAAAAAAAAAGAAGACCCAAAGATATGATCTGCTCCAAAGTTTCTATAGGTCCATATATCTCTGTCAAAATTCAATCCTCTTGTTCCCCTTCAATTAAGAGCATAGTGATTTTTTTGATCATTTGATTCTGTGTGCAGAATATAGGCAGGCTTGGAATATAAAAACTGCAAACAGTTGGTTGTTTATCCAAAGCGAGTTGGTATTGCAATTATCAAGCCACAACTGAAAAATTAAGTGGTAAATCATTTAAATTTCATATATGGTTATTTATTTATGTACTCGAACTTATGTTTCGTAGTATGGCATGGAAAAAGACCACAGCTTGGTGTTAACTCCCCTATTTCTTTATATTCATGCATCTCCTTTCTAAGTTCCCTATGATTGTTAGATACTACTCTCTCTCTTTTCATTCCTCATTTTCGTTTTAGGTATGGTGATTTTCTCAGTTATAGGAGTCTGTATGCCAGAGCTTTGAATACTTAAACAGACAAGATTTCATTAGTTTATGTCTTCCAACCATACTGGTAAAAACGAATATGCAGCAACTAGCAAAAAATAAATTGGTAAGTATCTCAATTCTCATCTTTATTATATCTTACCACATAGATTAGGCTTAAAGGTTCACTTGTTGAAAATTTAATTGTAAGACGGTAAAAACACTTATTTTCCTCTCTTTTCCTTTTTTTTTTAATTTTTAATTTATTATTTGAATTTAATTTTGATAGGCTGGAATGGATGAAGATGATGGTTTGGTGGTAGCAATCCAATTGCTACATAGTTATAGATATAGCTTAATATCTCATTCCTTGTGAAGCATTAGGTTATGTTCATGTCAAAATATTGGAAATGTTTACTCTTTCCTATGTACATAAGCAGGACTCAGAAAGCATCCATTTGAAATGGGAGGTAGAGTGGAGATAGGATTCAAACTTAAGAAAACATTTTGGTGCCATGATAAATTACCAGTTGTCCCAAAAGCTTAAATTGATAGGAAATTTTTCCTATGTTAACCATTATTGTAACAATTATAATGTAGAGTTTGTCCTAACTAAACCAGGTAACTCAACTTTTACAGGTTACATGACAAAAGCCACCAATATTTTCTCTTAAAGCTACGAAGTTGCTGCATCAACACTCAACAGTCAGTGCAGGGCTTGTGTTTTTGTGTAGTAGAGTGGGAAAAAAAGGTAAGATTAGATATTGATTAAAGTATTATGTCTACTTTTGGCTTTTTTTAGGATGAACGCATTGACATAAGGGAAATTGTTGTTGCACACCGTGGAGTGCACACTCCATACACACAACACTTTGGAAATCATGTGTTCAAAACACAATTTCTCACTTAAATTGTGAAATCGTGTTTTGAATCCACAATTTCAGTTGAAGTGGGATGCACACACAATATACACCGCTCTGAAGTTGGTTTGGATGCACTAGCAACAAAGGGAAATCAAATTACAAAATGATGTATGCAATCTTTTTCCGACTGGGAATGTCACCAACAGCAATCCTCTACTGTTGATTTTTGTCATTTCATGATGAACTGAACTGCATTCCAGTATTGCAATTCCATGTTTCAAGGTCCTGTAAGTTAGATCATGAATATTTCACAGGTTGCTTTTGGTATTTTTGGGTAGATCCACTAGGATTATGTCTTGGTACTTGAATCAATGATGAAGAAGATTTGGCCAGTGAGCTCTAACTCAACGGGCACTTCTTCCCCTTATAAGTGCTAGGTGGAGGGATGGGTCTTGGGTTCAAGACCCATCAGGTGGGTGTGTAACTTACTAGTGAAAAATATGATGAAGAAAATTTGGAAGCTCAATACATGGATGCCAATTTTTGTGATTCAATTTCCATTGCAAGGGATTTTTTTTTTGGATATACTTATTAGAATTCGGCAGTTTTTTTTTTAAATGCAATTCATAGCCACTTCTCCTGGCTGCATGTGAAAAAATTTCTATTTTGTGGTACTGTGTTCTGTCTACTTACCTTTTACCATTTAGCTGCACCTATTGAACCAATTCCCTACCTGCCTTTGACATTCCAATGTCTCCGTATGATTATAAGTCTCCAAACTATTTTTGCATTGTCTTTATAGTAGGTATATATCTATTTTTAATGCAAAATTTGTGTTTCTTTGCATTATTGAAATGAAAATAGCATATAAAAATTTCCCAATAACTTTCATTTTATTCATCCTTTAGAGTTTGGTCATATTATGACACTTTTTTTTTTCCAGAAGAAGGCACAGTTTAGGGCACTGCTTGAATGAATTCAGTCTTTTGCCTTGCCAATGACCATCTGTTGTGGCTTCCAGAATTCCAGATATTGTTGATAATTAATGATATATAATTGTTAGATAATAGTCTTTATAAAGAGTATAGCTACTATCATCATCATTTGAATATGCCATGGATGCTTGACCTAACTGATAACTAGTGTGTGTGTGTGTGTTTTGGTATAATGTGAATCCAAAAATATCCTCAGTTCCATTCATATGCCACCACATCAAAGAATACTAAAAATTTTATAAGAACAATGTTGTGATACTTTACTAGCTACTCTCAACTTTGTGACATGGTCTTCTCTTGAATCATGGCATGTTTTTGTTTTCCAGCCCTTGGTAGACATTCACATTCGTTCTTCCTTTTGTTTCAGGTAGGATGATTTTATCAGAAATTTGATTCTATATGCTGGGAAGCAGGAGCCAGTTAGCCACAGGAGCATTGAATACTAGGTGGACTTGTTTGAGAGTGTGTTTCTTCTTACTACACTAGTAATAAAAATATTTAGAGACTAGCAAAAAGCCGTATCTCATTTCTTCTTACTTCATGTGTTTTGAAAATTTTTTTGCCAGTTGGTTGAAATATTACTGTTTTGGTGTTTCCTCACTTTTCTTTTCTAATTTATTTCACAAACTTATGTTTGATAGGATGGAATGGATGAATATTGTAGCTTGGTGTTAGCACTTAGAGAGCTGCCTAGTTTCAGTGTTGCTTAATTTCTGAAGACTGATCGTTTGACTTTTCAATGACTCCTTGTGAAGCATCAGCTTTCTGTTCATGTAAAAATATTATGATTTTTACGCAAGATATTTATATGCGTTTCAAATTGTCACTATTTTGTACATATCAGTACTCAAAAAGAAAAAAACCATCCTTTAGAAATTACATAACAAAAGAACTATCAAGGGAAATATTTTAGTGGGTCAAAATTTGTCAATTACAACAGGATTGGATGTTCCAGTGCTTGTAGCCTTTTCTTCTTCATAAGTCTTGGAATGGATATTCTTAAGTTGGTGAGAATGCCATCAGTTCATGCACTAACAATATGAGTGAGTAGTACAACTTACTAAAAAAATTAAGTGATTATCATTTTCATGATTTACATTAGACTTAGCTGTTGGAGCAGGAAAGAAAAGAATGTTTTTCCTAAGAGATAATGGTTTGTTTCTTCAGTAGTTTTTCTTGGTAAGCATTTAATGCCGTTTTTCTCTTAAGCAGCCTCACATTCTTGGGGGAACTTAGCATACCATATAAGTTTTTTTTTTTTTTTCCTTCTCTTTTTCCTTTTTCCTTTTTTTTTTTGGGTGATTAGTACTTAACATACCATATAGTTATAATTCCACCCAAGGACAATTTAATTATATGAAATTTCTAAAATATTATATGAATCTAACATCTTCTGTTATGAAGCATACAAATTCGCAAGTTGTTAAAAAACTTTCGGATTGAATGCTAAAAAACCAATAACTATAGAATGGAGAAAATTATGATATTTTTTCAAATTATTTATGCTGCAAAGAAAATATTAAATGAATTCATGATACTTATTAGACCTTTTCATCTAAAAATAATTAGTGACTCATATTGGACTGACTAGCTGTTGCTGCAGGGCAAAAAATGTGACTTTCCATATCAGAGGACTACTAAGAGTTCCATGATAAAGGTTCTTTTCTTAGATATGCATTTGAACTTTCATATTTGAAGTAGCCTAACATTCTTGGAGTTAATTAGCATATTATAAAGTTATAATCAAGCGATGGACAACTGACTACATGAAATATTTAAAATAACATATGAATTGAGAATCTTCTGTTCTCAAGCATAGAAATTCATGAGTTGTCAACAATCTTTCAAATTGAGTCCAATGTAACAGTAGCAATTGAATGGAGGAAAACATGACCACTTTTATAACAATTTGGGTCCCCCAAAGAGAATTTATTTTCAATGTCCAAATGCTAATTAGACCTGCTGCAATATCTTTGTATTAATTTTACGATTATGTCAACTTTTGCTGTTAGTGGAGCTCGTTTTCTTGGTGACTTTGGATGTGAACACAAATCCCCTGCAGTTTTATTCCATTTAACAACTAACTAACATGAATACTTTTCGATGCAGAAATTTTCTTTTAAGGTGAAGTGGGGCCCATTCTCAATTCCAATGTATGAAATTCCTAGTTTTCTACCTGAACTATTGCATCAATAATTCTTCATTGTAGATAATGTGGAATATTACTTTGGTTGCTCTCTCAAAATTCTAGGATTGAGAACATGTTAAATCAATCCATGCACTCACTAACATTAGGGAATGCAAGCTTTGTGTGTAAGTCATGTACAATGTTTTTCATTGTTGTTGTTCTTGCTCATATGGTTTTCAAAATTTTTGTTAAGAACATATCATTTGAAGTGTTTATGTTAACTTCAATTCATTTGGTTTAATGTCTCCTAGGTGATTGAAACATTATATTCTAAATCCCATAATAGCAAAAATGTCTTTACACATGTAACGAGGAAACCTTAAAATCTGCATACATTATATAATTAATGGAACATAGAAAATTTACCAATGGTACATTTCAGTCCATTTTCTTGTTTCATAATTCATTTCATCTCTTGACCTTACTGAATAGGTTTTTTCAGTTATACACTTATTACATCAAGATGGCAACATATACAATACGGATTTATTCAAACAAACAATTTCATTTGTCATTGATCAAGAAACTGTAAGCACAGATTATAATGTGAAATTTTGTCCTAACTAAGCCAGGTGACTCACTTTTCACAGGTTACAGGAAAAATGAAACCAATATCATCTCTTCAAAATGTGAAGTTGATGCATCAACCATTTGAGTAGGGCTTGTGCTTTTGTGCAATAGAGTGGCACTAAAATGTAGAGGTAAATATTGATTAAATAACTGTCTTTTTTTTTCCTATAATAACTGTCTACTTTTGGTTTCATTTAGGATGACTGTTGTGCTATAATATGCACCCTATCTCATGACTACTTTTATTTCCAGCAGTCCAAGAATGCAGACATCACATGTTGGAGCAGATGATGCAACTAGTTGCTCTGACTTCATTATTACTAGCCCAGAGGAATTTCATTTGTTATCAGGGTCTTGCAATACTCTCCCTGCTTTACAAGAAATGCGGATTTCCAAAGAGACAAAGTGTTACATGGGTTGAATTAGTTCCATTTATACACGTTCAACACCAAACCAAATTTGGTGATTGCTTATTAATAGGATGAGAAGATATCAATGGCAACAAATAAATAAGCTTTGCACTTGTATATATAGCCAGTCATGCTTAGTTCTTTAAAATGCACAACTTTGGTCTTTTGCAGATCGGGTTTAGAGAATTTGAAAATTCTTGTTTGTTAGTTGTGGTGAGAGAGCGATCTTTGGGTGTACTTGGGGCTTGGGTTTTGTGAGAGTGTTTTTGTGTCACTTTTGTAATCTCCTTACTTTTTTAGTGAAACTTTCTCCGGCACTGCCCGTGGATGTAGGCCTAAAGCTGAACCACGTAAATCTATGTGTTCTCTATGTGATTGTTTCTCCTATATTTCTACTTTTATTTCAAACAAACCCACTTTTTTTTGCTTCACTCATAACCAAAAAAATAATAATAATAAAAATAAATCAAGGCTTCTGCTATCTCAACATAAAGTATGATACTAAGACAGGAATGGAACTTCAAAATTTATTTTGGAATCTATGCACTAGAGATATAGGATATTTAAGATGAGAATGGTTTATGGTGCCAATAGATATCTTGTTGGATAAAATTAAAGTAAATGGGTGTAAGCCTAACTATCCAAAGTAAGTGCAATTAGCCCTCAATTTTCTTTAAAATACCTTTAAAATACTTAAAATAAATCCTAAAATTTGATTAAATAAATTATTATTAATCACTTTATTAATAATTTTGCGTTAAAAACAAGTCTATTCACTATTATTACTAATAGTTAAATTATTGATTAATTATTATTAATTAATATGCTTAATAATTTTACTTAATGAATTTACCTAACCTAAATTTGGTAGTTATGTAAAGAAAACTATAGTTTAATTAGTAGACACTAGTAACAAGAGATAGATAAGGATATCTTACTAAAGACTTTTTTATTAAAAAAGAATCTCAAATACTACAGCCACAAGCTACCTCCACCCATATCTTATTTTTTGTGATCATCAACTATCAATCATTACTAACCAAATTAAGTGGATTCGTTTTTTTCAAATATCTTACAATGTTAAAACTAGTTGATGGTTTAGTCTGATTATAAAGAGCTATCCCCAGGAGCAAATGTCATAGGTTAAAACTCTCTTAAAAAAAAAAAAAAATCTTACAGTGTTTGAATTTGTAAAATTTGGTCCAGATAACGTTAATGACGGTGTAATATCTTAGAGGATCCCACTTATTACAACTCGTGTTTCCTATAGTGTACCCTCTGGAGCCAATTACATAGTGAATCCTAGCATTAGTTTTTTATTTGAGTTTCACTGTTCACAGAGAAATTAGGATGAGAAGCTGAATGAATTAGTGTTTGCAGGAAAATACCATGACCATGAGTTGGGGGGTCAGTTCAAAAAGAAAGGAGGCCTAAGGCCCGACATTCACGTAGTGTTTAGTATGCTTTTGATGCAAGTTGGAGGAATAAAACATATAGCTTCCTTCTTTTGAACTTAGTGGCTATAACTTTCATGCTTTCTCTTTTGGTTTGGTTATTTGAATATGACTATAAAACACAAAAGCCTAGTGACCGCTTTTGTTTTTGGAGAAAGAATTATAAAATACAAAAACTCTGAGTAAATTCTTGATGATTTAATATTGCTTTTTCTTTGCATGATTATACAAAGAAAATAAGGAAAAATAATAATGGTAACTTAGGGGACTGAGAAGTTTGCCACACAAAAAAAAAAAAAGGTCTGTGGGGGTGGAGCTTATATAATTTACCAAGTTTTAAATAAACACACCTTTCTATCACAATTTTCTCAAATTACATTACTTCATTCATCTTAACGCTCTGTTTGTTTTGCTAGAAAACTTTCTGTAAAGATAATTTTTCACATTTTCCAGTGTTTGGTAGCACAAAAAAAAACTGGTCAACGGAAAACTATTTTTAGTCAATGGAAAATCATAATAAGAATAAGGCTTGTTTTTTATAACTTGTTTTCCAAAAAAAATTTTTGGAAAACAATCTCTATCTCACAGTACGCTCTCTCACTCTCACTCTTTCTCTTTTCTCTTTTCTTTTTCTTTCCTCACACCCTCACTATCACTCACTCTGGTCTCTCCTCTTCCATAGATCTCTCTCCCTCACTTTCTCTCCATATTTCTCTTCCCCTTTATAACACAGTTCTTTGAATAGATTTTTTTTCCCTCATTGCTCAGTAATTATTTCATTCCTCTCTACCAAAATCTCAATTCTTTACTTTGAATTTCAAACTTGATTTTATTTTTTTCTCTAAAAAACTTTTGGTTTGATGGATTCCATGTATAAGTTTTTTTTTTTTTTTTTTTTGCACATAAAAGTGCTAAAAGAAAAAAAATATAAAAAATAAAAAAGAAGAAAGAATGAATGAATGAAGTAAAAGATGAAAATTTTAAACATAGTGACTATATGGCTCTAAATTACTTTTACATAGCATAATATTTTTTGTTGATAGATACATTATGCAGATATTATGTAGTGATGATATATTATGTAGATACATTATATAAATACATAATTTTGAGTAATATTAAAGACTTCTGGTTGACCATAGTAGACAATTAGTGTACTAACAAAAAGAGTAGACAATGAAAAGTTATTGTTATTTTGTACTTATTAAAGATGTATTCTCCTGTCAATTTTATGTATATAGGCAAATGGTTAATATATATATATATATATATATATATATATATATATATATATATATAAATGTGTGTGTGTGTGTCTGTGTCTGTGGACGTTCCTGTCTATATATATAAGTAAAATGAGTGGTAGAGATCATGAAAATTTGACAACTAATTTTTATTGTATTTATTGTCAAAATTTTAGTATGAAAACCAAATTCATCCTTGGTTTTTGTTTTTTAATATTGATTATATTAGTTAGTTTACATAATATGTTTTAAATTACACAAGAAATATAAAAAATAAAAATAAAAATTTGTATACCAAACACCAGAAAACATTCTCAAGCTCATTTTCAAGGTCGTTACTAAATACTGGAAAATGATATAGTTTTCTAGAAAATGCTCTTTGGAAAATGAACCATTTTCTAGAAAATGTTGATGCTGAAACAAACAGAGCGTTAATTGCAGAATTGAATATGAATCCATGTTTCTTTTATTTTTTTCTAAGCCCAGTTTACCATTTGCGATTTAAGTGACAAGGAAAAAAAAGATATGCTGCATTCTAACAATTCCAACATAGGAAGCATACAATGAAATGGGTTGTCTTTGATGATTTTGAAAGCAGTCTGATGCATTTCCCTTTTTTTAATTTTTTTTAGGCGTAAATGCACTTTTAGTCCCTACATTTTGACCCGATTTCTATTTTGGTCCTTACATTTTATTTTTACCACTTTTAGTCCCTAAACCAATTAACGCGTGACATTTAAGTCATTGCCGTCACCCAATTAACAGAAAATGCTGACGTGGCTAACAGAGGAATTAAAATATTATAAAAAATGCCACATCACTCATGTCACATCAGCATACAAATTTAAAAAATTAATTTATTAATTTTAACTAAATAAAAAATTAAAAACAGAATTAAAAATTAAAATTTACATGAATTAAGATCTAAAAGTTTATTGAACAAGAACCCCAACCTAGAAATTTAAAAAAAAAAAAAAAAAAACTTTTAGATCTTAATTCAGAACAGACCCTTTAAGAGAGAGAGAGAGAGGGGAGAGAGAGATCAATATGGCTAGAAGTCAAGTTTCAAGCTCATCTATATTCAATGTTGGTCAAAGAAAGAGCTGTTGCTTCAAACTCATACTGTTTTTTTTTTTTTGAATTGGCAAACTCATACTGTTTTTTATAATGTTAAGCAATCAAAATTTAGTAAACCTCACTTGTCAGTCCTAGTATAGACAAATGTGATATGATGAATATAAAATTGAAGATGCAGATCAAAGAGAATAGATTGGCATACCCAGATCCCATACTTGGAATTTGATGTTATTATACTAGACCGTCTCCACATTAAATCCAATTGCTGCACCCAAAAAACAACAAGAAGATTTGAGTTTGGAAACACTCTAGCATACTTAAAAACAGTACCTGTAATGATTAAACTCAAAATTTAAGAAATAGGAAAGAACACCAACTTGGAATAGTGGACACAACCTCTCCCATCTGAAGCCGATCTGCATAAAACCCAAACGCAAAAACCATCGAATTATTGAAATTGAACAAAGACCCATTACTCAAAATTGAAAAACAAGAAATGGGTAAGCTTGAAATGAGAGAAACTCACAGAGGATGGTTGTCTTTCCGGCATTGTCGAGGCCGAGAACGAGGATCCGAGCTTCTCTGTTTTCAAAGAGAGTAGAGAACATTTTCGTAAACACGATACCCATTTTGAGAGATTGACTCTCAGTGCATGAAAATTCAGAACAGATCAGAAAGGTTTTTGATTTGGTTCTTCTTTGAGATTTAAGATCTCAAAGCAGAACCTTGTTCCTAATGGAAAAAGTTGTTGTTGTTGTTTTTTTTTTTTTTTTTTTAAATTTCTGGGTTGGGGTTCTTGTTCAATAAAATTTTAGATCTTAATTCATGTGAATTTTAGTTTTTAATTTTTTATTTAGTTAAAATTAATAAATTATTTTTTAAAATTTGTATGCTGACGTGGCATGGGTGATGTGGCATTTTTTATAATATTTTAATTCATCTGTCAGCCACATCAGCATTTTCTGTTAGGCTGTGTTTGGTTGGGTGTAAAATATTTTCCTGGTGTAAAATAATTTCAAGTGAAAATATTTTCCGGAAAGGAAAATATTTTTAGGTGTTTGGTGGCATTTTAAAAAATACTTTGAAAAATATTTTCAGGTGTTTGGTTGTGATCTTGAAAATATTATAGAAAATACATTTTTTATTTGATACTCACATTTTCTCAGCTTCCAAACAAATATATAACATCATTTCTCAGTAGAATCACAAAAGAAACAAAACCCAAAAAAAAAAAAATCATAAAATCGGAGAGAGAAGCAGCGCGATCGCGAAGGAGGAGGCGTGATCAAGATCGCGAAGGCAGCGCGATCGCGAAGGCTGGGGTGCGACGGCGCGATCGCGAAGGCTGGGGTGCGTCGGCGCGATCGCGAAGGCTGGGGTGCGTCGGCACGATCGCGATGCTGGGGTGCGTCAGCGCGATCGCGATGCTAGAGTGCGCTATCGCGATCGGTGCTAGGGTGCGCAATCGGTGCTGGGCTGTGTAAAGTGGGTCGGAGGTGTGTGGGTGTGGGTTTGTCCAGTGGGCCGGAGGTGTGTGGGTGAGGTTTTGTCGAGTGGGCCAGAGGTGTGGGTCATTTGGTGTGTGAAGGAGAATGCGAGAAACGGTGGAGGAAACTCACCGTGGGAGAGTGGCAGCGCTCGTCGGACGGTGGGTGAAGCTCGGACTGGCTTGAGGCAGGGAGTGGAGCTTGACTGGAGTGACTAACAATGCGAGAAGTCGAGAGGGAAAATGAGGACTGAAACCAATTGAAGGTAAAATACAAATGGAAAATCATTTCCGGGTGGGAGGCAGTATTTTACAGTCAACTGTTGCTAATTTTCCGTTTGACCAAAATTTCAGCACCTGCCAAACACCCGCAAATGCGTAAAACAATTTCCTGAAAGCGTTTACCGTCGAAACAAACGCAGCCTTAGTTGGGTGATGGCAAGGACTTAAATGTCACGCGTTAATTGGTTTAGGTACTAAAAGTGGTAAAAATAAAATGTAAGGACCAAAATAGAAATCGGGTCAAAATGTAGAGACTAAAAGTGCATTTACGCCTTTTTTTTTTAATTTAAAAAACAGTAATTATTTGCACTAAAGAACCAATGTGATGTTAGAAATTTAAGATCTAAGGTGATGGATAAGTACTATTTAGCTTATAAAAAGGTTTAATTTCTTCAACATCCCTCTTCACAAACATTTTTTTTTTTTTTGTAAGTTGCTTCCAGTTCAACATTTGCAGCTATGCCATCTTATTGACAACTTCAGATTTCTAGCCAAGAAAATAGGTAAAAACACATTTGAAAAGGATTCCTGACCATCCAGTGGTATTACATTGTACATTACACTATACTAATTATTAAACAACCCACTAGCTTCATATTATGGTAAACAAAGATATTAACCTCAAAATGAGTAACAGTTACACACATAGATACAAATAAAATTCATTGAAAGATACTCAGATAAATTCAAATAAAATCATCACCATCAGTTTTTCATTTTTATTGAGATATTGTGAAGTAGGATTTCAGATGACTGCTATCAGCCTTCCAATCCAAAATTAAGAGTAGCGGGTTTGTAGTCAATCACCATGTACTTCTCCACATGAGGCAGGAGCACCTTTGCGTATTCAACATGAGCAGGATGAGCAATATACTCTGCAACACCCTCCATACTCTCAAAAGTGGATTCTAAGACATGAGTGAAACCTTGATTTTTGTTCCCAGCACTTACATCCTTGCCCCTGTTAATCACATAACATGACCAAAAATCATTTACATAAATGAAGTCTGTTCAAGGTCATAAACCAGTGTTTCAGTTATCAAAGTTCCCTAAAAGAAATTCTTGGTTTTGAAGACCTAAGAGCATCATTTCACCAACAGATTGAATCAGCATTGGGCTACAAATAATCAAACACATATTATACCTGTGATAAGCTAAAAAGCCAATTTAGAATTTGAAAGATGTGCACAAAATTTTCCTTCAGTCTTTCATGTTTTCGAATTGGGGTATACAACAACAATATGAGAAGTCATTGGAACTATATCAGGAGATAATTCATGCTGTAGCATTCTTACAGTATTTTTCCTTCCTTTTTGAAAGAATTGTATATCTGATTCTTGCTTAAAAAGCATAAAGACTTTCAAAATGACTGGAAACAAATTCTCAATCCTAGAAATGACCAATACCAAGCACTAAGTAGGACATGCAAAGAATGCTTTCACCTAAATGACCCTTTAGCGACAGATGGACAATGACTTGAATAAACAGTTAAAGGAGAGAGATTTAAAAAAAATAAATAAATAAAAATAATCTGTAGTTTAAGATGTATACTAGATCATTTGAAAAGGTAGTATATCAAATTTGGCTTCACTCTAAAACTGTTCTCTTTCTTCTGATTTTTTTTTCTACCCTAGTAAAAATGCTTCTGAGCTAATTATGGATTTATAGCATATTTAAATCATGTAACTTTATTGATAAAATGGAGGATTAAGTATTTAAACATTGTTCCCCTAGGCTTTAATGTGGACAATTTGGGGAAAGAGGAATTCTAGGACCCTTTATGGTGTTGTGCATCCTTGGCTTGAAATTATGTCCTCTTTTTTGAAATATTTGTATGACTGGATGAAAATTTTAGGCAATTTACAGTCTGTTTTTCTTTGGTTTTTACAGATCTTCTAGATTTGAGATTGTAATTCTTTTGAGTAACTTCAATATGCTCCATACGTGTATGAGTTGTACATCTTTTATCTGTGAAAAAATTGTGGATTAAGTTGAGAGTATATCACATGCAAGTGGCAGATTCTCACTACCCTCTTTGTCCAAAATCAACCTCAGCTGCTTTGACACAAAATCTTATTATTCAGAAAGGCATGCATCTCTGAACCTCTTACACATATTCTCAAGTTGCATAACAAGAGTGAGATCAGAGCCTTACAGATGTTTAAAAGATCCATAATAACACAAATTAACAGGCCTTTTTTGTTCTTGAAAGCATGAGAGATGTCAATAAATAACTTCCTTTTTTAAACACGTTTTAAACTATTTGTACATATTTTGTTCTTAACTTAGCATATTTTGTAAAAGAAACAAACAATAATGATGACAAGAAAAATGGTTACCAATGGAAAGACTTCAAGGGCTCAATAAGGTTGACAAGATTGGCCATTTCTCTGATGAGATGGTCAATTTGGTTAGGTGTAGCTCCATCCTTGAACTTTGCTACAAATATGTGTTTCACAACTCCCTTTGCTTCATCCATGTTGTCTTCTTTCTTTCTCTCAAAAGTATACTTTGAATAAGTGATTTACTTCTTTTTAGTCTTCTTCTCCCACTAATGTTTGTACACTAACCCTTTTATGCACAATGCCACTCTCCTGCTTTATATTTGCAACCAACCATATTGTTCAACCAATCCCAATTAAATGAGTCCCTTTCATTTTCAACACCTTCTTCAACTCTTGGCTTGTAGTACAACTTTGTAACACGACGTCGCATCTACTATTTACGCTAAAGCTATCTTGTTATGTAATGCGCTTGAGGTTTCTAATAATGGACCTCATGTTCTCATCCATTCCTCTCCTCAACAAAAAGGGGAAAAAATTCTTAAGGCCCTATGGAAGTTGTCCCATATTGCCTAGGAAGCAGTTGAATAATAGCTTTATTGAGTCCTGTTATTATCTTTCAATTTACTTGGCTATAAAAATGAAGACTTTCTTTTTTTTCTTTTTCTTTTTTTTGGTAAGCAGAATGAAGACATTCTTTGTTGAAAGTTGAGAGAACAAACACATGGGCAGGTGCATCTTCATTAATGTCATGGTTGGTATATGCCCTGATCAAATTAATACTTCCTAATTTTATAGGCAAGAAAGAAGGATTTCTCCATGCTGCAATTACTTGTTTAGTGCATCAAATAATTAGAGGAAGAGTGAAAAGCTTGGTATTCCTTTTCCTAAAAGCCAATACAGTACCCCCCCCCCCACCCCCCCCCCCCTAAAAGAAGATTTTTAACACGCTTATTAACAATCTTAAATTCCTACCTTTAGAAAGAAAAAGCAAATAAAAGAAAATTATGTTCTAGGGACAATTTTTTCACGACAGTTATTATAGCTTGTTGTGATTGGTGCATAATAAAGTAGTGTTAGTAGTAAACCCAAGTGGAAGCGACAGTCCTCCAATCACAGAAAACATCTCAGCCATTGTGAAAAATTGTGTACTCCATGTAGCTGGAATACAATGAAAAACAGAAGCATAGTTAAGAGACTGGACAGATCTGGCGGTCAAATGAAACAACCACATCTGCTTCAACATGAAGAGAGAAATACATGTAACTGAAATAAAGTTCAACACCATCAATTCAAACAACCAACGTAGAGTGGCTTTATTACATGGGCTTCAATCAAAAACAGGCTGTCAGATCTGGACAACTCCAGTACTACGGTTATGCTGGCAACATTGTCTGCATTTATCAAAAGCTGCAGCCTATAGTTGGGACCATCCATGTTATTATGCTGACAATTCTCAAGAAAACTATAGGTCCAGATTGCTTCAACTAAGATTGCTGCACAGTCAAGATGAAAGGAATTCAGTCTTCTGAGTGCATATTAAGGGTGAAAGAGATGAGAACTAAATCTTTAATTATTTGGTTGCTGATATTAGAAATTAGAATCTACATAGATAGCTTAGTTCAATTTTCTTGCTTTTGTTAAATGTTTTCTAATTTTACCACTGCTAGTGCAGATGCTAGTTCATGTTCTACTGCCTAAACTTAATTAAACCGAAAGACCAAAAAAGAAAGTTCATCACCATCTCATTGACTTGAAGTTGCACAAATGTTGATCAATATAACAAACTTGAACTGGTCATTATTCTACACAAAGGTGGTGAAGCAGGATCGTACACCTTACATGAGTACTACACCTCTTGTTATCCACAACAATAAGTCTAAAGACACAATTTTTCTCACAAATTTTTCACAATCGTTGAGGTGGGCAAGTTATGAATGATAGATAATAAAGTGATGTTTCTAGCACGCCAAAATTAATACTAATTTTTCGATTTAATAAGTCTTGATAAATACTGTGAAATGTGTTTGTAGCAATACTCAAGAACTAACAGTGGTAGATTTGCAGTCAATCACCATATGTTTATCCTTGTGAAGGAGGACACAAAACCATGTTCTCTGCAATACCCTCCACTCCATATTCTCAATGATGGTGAAGATATAATTGAAACCCCGATGCTTATTTCCTGCACTCAAATCCTTATTCATGTTCTCATACTTTGTGCATGATTTTATTTGCATTTTTGTCAACCATGCAACTCATATCACCCCTCTCTCTCTCTTCTACACAGAAATCTGAAAGAGAACAAGACTAGTCTATGATGTGCTGTGTACATAGATTTTTGTATCCTAAATTCTATTTACTTAAAGATTTTGGAAGTTGATAAGATATTTTGTTTTTTTATTTATTTAATAATTCGATAATTGGAGGGAGGAATTTGAAACTTAGAAATTTCGTGGAAAACAACAAAAATAGTACAAAGGTTAAAGCCAAAAGCAAAAATAAAACAAAACAACCAAACAAACAAACAAACCAAAAAGACTTGCGCATGGGATGACTAGAATAACTATTTGTTAGCGAATGGAAGGTTGACCATTCGTTAGTGAATGCCTTGATGAGCTGGTCAACTTAGTCAGGCAAGGCTATCTTTTTTTTTTTCTTTTTTTTTTTTGAGAACTCAAAGTTGTTCCAACAAATTAGGAGAATTGAACTCTAAATATTTTTGTTAGAACCATTAGGAAGTGTGAGTGAGTTAAAGTGCAAAGCTCTTGGTCAAACAATCTGTGAAGTTTGTTATTAAAGATTTAATTAAAGAAGTTTGTTATCAGTTATGTGGACTAGGAAAAATTTTAGTCAAATTTAATTAAAGAAGTTTTTTTTTTGTTTTTAACTAATTCATTTTTCAGTCCCACATACATTAGATTATTTATTTGTTTTCTACTTTTTTTTAAATACTATTTATTTATTTTATTTTATTCACAAACAAATAGGACGATCAAGATAGGTCACCTAATGACCAAGATCGGCCAGTCAACAACTAAGATCGACCATCCCACAGCCATTGCACACTCACAGAGAGAGAGAGAGAGAGAGAGAGAGAGAGAGAGTTAACAATAGAAAAAGACCAAGAGAGTTATTGCAAAAGGGAAAATAAAAAATCTTGTTACTCACTTGTTATTGCACACTCCATATATACTTCCTTTGAACTATGTTATCATGTTAAATTACCGATTGTCCTAAAATCTTAAACTATTAGGAAATAGTGAATTTAATCACTTAACCATAATTCCCATAGAAATCATGTTTTCAAAAGTTTGTATGACGAGTGTGCAATAGTAAGTGTGTTAATATCATTACTTATAATAAAATATTTATTTTGTTTAAGCTACAATATCAATTAGTTTGGACCATGCTCTATACTCCATAGCTCGAAGTTATTTTGGATAGCTACAAGCTAATCCAATCCAATCCAATACTGTGCTTTTTTAAGTTGGTCAGTAAAATTTTTCTGGACTAGCAGGTTAGATAGTCCATCTTCGAGCTAGTTCATCTTCCAATTGGTCAGTAAAATCAATATATATATAAAAGCAGAGACCTCATTGTGTGAGGGTCTAAACTTTTGCCAAGTGACACCTTCTATGAAATTTCTCTACAATCATCCAACTCTCTTATTAAGTGACTAAGTTTACATCACAACTCTCTCTCTTCTTTATGTCTTTTAGTATACCAAATGTTTCAGTTTTTTTTTTTAATTTTTATTTTTAATAAAAAGGGATACTAATAACTAATGAGATCGAGATAGATAATCTTCTAGCATTTCTGTTGCCTAAATTACACAAATCCATATCTTTTATTTACTGTAATCATTATTATTTTATTTTATTCTATGGGAATCCTTATTATTTTATGGTTATAAATTTACATACAAACATCTCATAAACAAAGTTTCCCTCACCTATTAGTCTTTTTTTTTAGTATGACAGGTTTTTACATTAGTTATATAAAAAGTTTCTGCCTTTATGATTGTGTAGATGCATTAATCATAGCTTGCCTCCAGAATGACGTTTTGGTTTTCAACTTTTTGTTTTCACATTATGTACATTATCAATACTCTGCTATAATGATTAATGTAGGATTTTCTAAATCTTTGACTCCCCAACCTCTCTCTCACACTTTGCCTTCCCCTCTCAACTTTGACCATATGCCTCCATTCTCTTTCTTTCTCTCTTAAAAAAACTTTCTTTCTCTTCAAAAAAAAAAAAAAAACCTTTAATAGTTAAATTTCCTAAACTACTGCTATTCTCAAATTTTGTTTCCATACTCACAATTTTTTAAAGCACCAAGCCAATGGAAGAAACCTATTGCTCTTGTGATCTTTTGTTGTAGTCAGTGACTATCCATTGCACATTAAGTGGCCTTGACATGTATGAGTTCAAGCTATCTTTTGTTATTTTCAAAATTTCATTTCTTCACTTATAATCGGTAGGGTTAAGATCGTGAGATTCTTTGTTTTCCTATTTTCTGTTATAGGTTGCGTTATTGTGTATATCGATTTCCAAAAGATGCTTGAAGTCTAGAACTGAGAAGTCAATAATTGTTTATTTAGTGTAAAAGTCACATTGTCATTGTCATTTCAAGATTGTCTAATCTTAGCATATGACTTGAGTAGACTGGTCTTTTCAAAATAAACAAAAGCTAAACATGTTGTAAATCATAAATTGGATTATAGGGATCAAGCAGTAATCATCTAGGGTGGAGGTGTTTTTTTTTTTTTTTTTTTTTGATACAAAATAGAAATTTTACTTTAGCCAAGTCTAAGTATATATGTGTGTGAAGCTCTCTTGGAGACTTGAACCCGCCCTTACTCCCATACCCCTACAAGACTTATACTTGTGGAGTGATCATCACACCAAGGATATGCAGTGGTAGGGTGGAAGGGATTTAGTCAAAGGCAATTGAATTTGTAGAGGAAAAACAACGCGACTATTCAATCCGCATTCTTTAGACTCCAAAGCTCATTTCTTGAGTAAGTTTCTTGATATTTAATTAAAGAAATACATATTGACTTTTTTCCAACAATAAATTGAGTTTTGGGTTAATGGTTTTTTTTTTTTTTTTTTTTTTTTGAGTTTTGGTTTAATGATGAATGTATAATGATCTATATGTTGTGTGTGCTTTCTTTTCTATGAATTTCAATAATGTATGAATCGAGGATTTTAACATTTGGTTTATTAAGGTTTCTTTCATCTTTATTTCATTATTTTGTTTAGCTTTTGTTATTTTTTATAATGAACTCTTACTAACAAAATTTTATGACAATTATGGTATAATATGTGTACAACATTCTCTAAACTTATCTTACATAAAATATTACAATATTATCCGTGCATCGCACGGGCAACTTACTAGTTTTAGTAAAAAGAAAGAGCTACTCTCTCTCTCTCTCTCTCTCTCTCTCTCTCTCTCTCTCTCTCTCTCAGGTTTCTTAAACCACTCATTCCAACAACAAGTGGATCTCTCACTGTCCAACCAACTTTCACCTTTAATTGTTCAGCTGACCCCATTTTTACAATTTTCTTGTTATTTTCAGCCTTGGCTTGCTGTGCCACCTAGTAATGTTACATCACTTTACCCTTCAAAACAAAGTTGTCGTAATCATTGGTGCAATCAACTTTGTCGACACAATCATACAACTATATTCTGTACAGATCTCCTGAATTGACAGAACTGTTTTTCTTAAGAAAGAACAAATTGATAAGGTTACATGATCCACAATAAGATAGGAAAAAGAAATCAATTTATTAAAATAGTGATAAATAGTTAAATACCACACACGTTTAGTCCTTTTCAGTAGTTGAGAGTAGAGAAGAAGAGATCATTTAGCACCTTTGATAAATTCAACCCCCTTTTAACAATGCTAAATTGCTAATAGATGAAGTTTGTTATTCACAGAGTACTCACTAACAAGAGCTAATATTTTTCATGCCACCCATTCCTAATTGGTTACAGTGGACTCCTAAATGTCTGAGTTCCACACAAACAAGTGGCGGCTAAAGCAAAGCTACATCTAAAAATCAAAGTGTATTCAGATACATGTAAAGGGAGAATTGAAGAAAAAAAAATGAAATATGGTAACTTTTTAACTTGTAGGTTGAATGGGATAAGCTATTGAGAGAATGAATAGCTCAGCCAACAATCCTTCAATGAGATATCAGCAGTACTACAAGCAACCAAAGAATTAAACTCTGAACTTCTTGGGGCCTTTGGGAAATGAAGAATTTGCCTCTTCATCTTTAACATGGAAGAAAGCCTACGGACAATAACTACCTGTCTTCATGTTTTTGATCTCTTCTGCTTTTGAGGAACAAAGCGAACCCCTTGTTTGCCAAGCTCCACAGTCTTCACTTTACCATCATCCAGGGTAACAGATAACAATGATGTGCCTTCGATTACATTGGTAACCTCTCCCTTATGCCTGGATATAAATACAAGGAAATACAATTTAACCCACAATGTAAAAACATTGCTCAACAAAGTAATCAACACATTGAAGGATTTATAGCACAAGTTCATCGGAAATAGGGACCTTGAGTTTATATCAGAAAGGCATTAATCATTAATTTATAATGACATTGCAATAAAACAGCAATGAACGCTTCATTTTTCTTTTTCCCCTTTTTTTGTGAAGGTGGGGAAGGGGCAAAGAGTTTGGTGTGTAAAGAAAGGCTTGGAGAGAAGAACAACTTCAGCTTAAAACACACTGTTCCTCATGGGCTGTGTTTTTCTATATTTTTCCTTCATCATGAATGAAAAACTTACCATGAATTGTCAGATGACTGATGAACTTCAACTCTCTTTCCAATTGCATCTTTACCCAACTTTTTCAGTATCCAATTAGCGTCCATGATCTCATCCATCAAATTGTCTTGATTCAACTGTGTCACATCTTCATCTTCATTAGATAATGTTTTATCCATGAAGGGAGATGGTCTCCTTCTTTTTGACCGTTGGCCCTTGATAGAACTCCTTTCTTCCTCAGGCTGAGGAGAAGTTTGATTTTCAATAGTGGGTTTCTTAAATTTGAACCTCAGCAAAGGTTTGGAATCTTTTGGCAAAGAATGCGAACCAGGTGCCTGAGCATAATCATCATTACCTTCATTGTAAGTCTCAGGCCTGCTTTCTGATGGTTTCCCCAGCAATACCTTGCTACCTCTTACTTCACCCAAAGATCCAACTGCAGCTGCATTTCCTTCATTGCTTCTCTTTCCCAATGAAATTCGTGTAGGCTCTTGAGTACTATTTTCATTTGCATCAGCACTACTCAATCTGCCAAATTTGGGGTTTGAATCAGAAACATCCGATCTAACTTTTCCCAACTTTATCAAATTTCCTTCCTTCCCAGCAACCTTCAAAAGTTTCACTTGGCCAATGCTATCAGTTCTGTCTCCTGCAAATTCATCCATTAATGAGAATCAGAGGTATGCTGAGAAGTGAGAACTAAGAAGTGAGGAAGCCAGAAAGAAAAAATAAATAAATCCTACCTTTACCATCTCCAGGTTTAGCAGTGCCAACCGGTCTATCTGCCATAAAATTGTCACTCGTCTTCCACTGGCTTGTACTCACATTGCCTGCTAATGAACATGAAACCATGAGTCATACGCACAGAGGGAGAGAGGGTAATATTAGTCATTTGTTAATAAACTAAAAATATTAGTCTATACATAAACAATAAAGTCAAACAAATTATCTTTAAAAAAAAGTATTTTGGGTTCCTTCTTGGTATTTTGGGTACTTTTTTTTTCTCGGTTAAATCATTAAAATGCGAAAGGCAAAACCACAAAGATTAACTGTTATCAATCATCAGCCAAAAGCTTGTGTCAGGATAGTCTAGACCATCACTGTAAGCCGAGAATGACAGACAATATAGTGTTTTATATATATATATAAGGTGTCTCTATTCAAATGAGGAAGATAAACTATATAGAACTAAAAAAAGCTTGTTGCAATAACTGCAGATTCTTATTAAAGCACACACAAACAGGAAAACACACTGATATATCCTCCCCTTTCACCTAATAAGCTCATAATAATCATCCTCACCTAATTATAATTGATAATACATAAAATGGAAAAGTTAAAAATTGTAGGCATACCATTGGAAGTCATCAGATCTTGTTCTCTTTGGAAGCTTGAAGCATCAGACCTAGGGGAGTTGGTTACATTTATTTTTCGAGCACCTAGATTTATAACTAACTTCTTTCCTTTCACATTTTTTGACTTGTTAGCATGTTTTCCAGAGTCCTCACCAGTATCTAAAACATGAGGCTTATTACTCTTAATTCGAACAACTCTAGCAGCCTTATCTTCGTCACTCACCATCACCTCATCAACAGACTTGTGTTTCAAAACCCCAGGCTGATTGACCGTGCAAACCCCATCAGTATGATTCAGAGTTCCAGCCACAGAAAATGAATATTTTTCTGGTCTATGGGACTGCTTATCATCATCATTCTTCTCATCATCCACACTGTATCCAAAAGACTGGGTATCGTTATGTCCTTCAAAACTCTCATGCGATTCTGTTTTACCAGTCAAAGGTGCCTCATATACTTTTTTCTTTGCATTCTTCTTATTTGAATATTTCTTTCCATAATCCTTGGCTTTTTTTGGTGACTTCTCAGCTAACCCTTTGAGAGAAAACTTCAAGGACCGGCCAAATTCATTCTTTAATCTCACAGGACCATTTTCTTCATCATCTGAATAAGGTGATATGGAAAATATTTCTTCTTGGGTTGGCAAACCTGTAGCAGCCCTCAAGTTAGCAATCAAATCCCGATCAGCTTCGTCTCTTCTCCTCCACAGTTCTTGAATAGCATCCTCAATACCCTGGACCTGAAACAAAATTTTAGGTACAAAAAAAAAAACAAGTCAAACTCAGCAACCCCTAAAAAAAGGGACAAAACACGTGCAAGAACTCTCTTTTCAACCAAACCTGATAGCATTCCCCACGACATGTGGGGCATCTATACTGTAGATTTCCATCCACTTGAAACTGCAGATATCTTTCATCACTGCAATACATTATTTCTGGTCATCAGCAATCTAATATCAGAAAGTTAAGAACTAATTCACCTACTTTAGAACTCAAAGAAAAAAAAAAAGGTTTTACTTCTTGACGGGTCAGATCAGTTATATCGGGAGTGATTTCTAAGGTCAGGGTTCAATATATGCTATTCCTAAGCAAGAAACATAAGAGCTAATAAAAACAGGAGAAAATGAGAGATTCCATCAAAAATTCCTCACTGATCTGATATGTTCAAGTAATCGTCACATGCTTGTTTGATAGCAGATAAAGAACGTGCAATATCAGAACATTTAACTATTACAAACAGCCCTTTAATTCTTAACTTTTTATTTGCCTGCTTCAGAAGGGTCAAATAAACCACACACACACACATGCATAAATATTTAATAAATAAATAAAAGTAACTTCTTCCAGTTGAACCGAGTTTCAGTTGATTGTTTGTGGTATTGCATGTCGTGATTTGTTGTAGATTGCTAGAGCTGCCGTTAGCCACTCTCATGCAACTACTGGCAATATCTTTCAATGAACTCATAGAAATATTTGTTTTTAAAAAAAAACTTTAACTTCTTCAATAATGTGTCAATAGCCTCCCCTTATGGTAAGTGAACAGCTTCCTTTTTGTTCTTTCCCTAAGCCCTGGCCTTCCCCAAAAGGAGGAAGTCATCTTCCTTCACCAATGTCGGACAGCACTCAAAACCAGCTTATTATTGATTTTGTAGTGGACTAGGGTTCAAAAATTTTATTTTAGGGCTTAGGATTGTAGAAGAGATGTAGGATTTGTAGGTTAATTGAAGAAAGAATGATGCCAGAATAACAATGGCAGCAGCTGTTCTGATGGCTTTGAGGTTGGATTTAATGGATAAAAAATAAAAGAACCTTAATTTTATGGGTTTCAACATATACATCATTTCAAGTTGTGAAGAGGGAGATGCTGTACTTTAAATGTGAACAGTACCAATAAACAGGGCACCAAAGCAGAAAAAGGACTTGGACAAAACTAGCAATATTCACGCAGATTTCAATTAAACTAGCAGTATTCACGTAGATTTCAATTACAAAACCTAATGGGGAAGAAGAATTATCGTTATCACAAACTTTTATCATGGTAACCAATCTTTAATAATGATCCATCCTCAGAAGCCTGCAATAAAACATGTGAATATAGTTGCAAACACATTAGGTCTATCAAAGAACAGAGGCATGAATGAAACCTGATGCCATCACACTGGCAATGCACCCAGCGCTGGCAAACATCACAGCAAACCATTGGTGTTGATTCTGAATCTCTATATACCTACAAAATTGGAGAAACACATCTAGTCAAGTTCTTTTTTTTCTTTTTCCTTTCTTTGGATAAGAGAGGTATCAAATATCAACACTCTCACACATGCACGTACACACACACAAGGAAACAACAGATTGCAAACACTAAAGAAGTTACATGCATGCATGTACTTTCCCTATGGGTCTTAAAAACATGACCTCACCCTCCTCCTTATTCTTACAAATGGAGGAAGTGTCATTTGAGCTAGAGCACATTGGCTACATACGTACATGCACCACTATAACACATTAACTTTTCCCCCTCATGAAAAAGCATCAAACTAAACACAATAATCATAGACAATGCTTTCCAATTGAATAATGTAAAAGAACATCAGAAAGCCCATGAATTTTATAAAATAATAATAATAATCAATACCTTCAAACAAACAGGGCAATAATTTCCCTTCACAAACAATCTTCCACATGCATCGCAGCAAGTGTAACCCAGAAACCACCTGTAAAGTTAAAAAGAAATCATGAAGAGGAGTACTCAGTTTGTGGATAAGTACAGATCAAGGTCATAAAAAAATTGGTCAGCCATCATCCTTGAAAATGCAAAGAACAAACATAAAACTCATAGTGTGTAACATCACTTTACTCTGAACTTCAAAATAGAAGTGAAAACAACATAAGAGGCATTAAGTTCCCTTTCTTTATACACATACGTTCATATGGAACCTCACTGTAACCCCTGGTCTATGGGGAAAGAGGGGCGCCATTTGGTCCAAAAAACCATTGGCAATTTAATATACAGGAGAAAATAAAATCATAATAATATAAGAAAATCATATAAATTAAACAGTAAACCAAACTAAAACTTCCACAGTGGATTGAATTGTTCTCAAAATTCTTTTTGATAAGTTGTTCTCCAAATTCTCATATTGAGACGATAGCTCACACCAAAAATGAAGTCCAACCAACAAACAAAGCTCTAGAAGGCCAGATACACATGAAGCAGTGCTAAAACCCAATATTTAGATGTTTACAACTTAATCATCACAATATCAATGAACATCAAATTTATACAAAAGAACCTATTATATATGTGAACTTTGATTATAACAATCAATACCTTACACTTGAGCCATTTCCCGGGACATTGGAGCCACAGCTGTGACACCTTGTATGTTTTGGGCACAAATAAGGCCCAGCACTGACATTCTGCATTATCAAAAAACAAATATGAGTAACCTCTTTTAATCAAGATAACAGAAGTTCAGAACAAGCATTTTACACCCTACCTTGTGAGATGGCTGCTGGCAGTAGCAATGGTGAGCCCCATCACACCTTTTACAGAACATAAATTTATTTGGGTCTCCAGTTTTCAGGCAAACCTAGAGAAATCAGAAAGCAATGACGCATAAGATCAAAGAATATTAATTATAAAGAGAGCAGAGCATGTTAAATCATCTATGCAATCAGCCAGTAATGAATCTTTATCTAGTGTGAAAACACCACATAACAACCAGATATGCAGAACATCGGTGAGTAAATATAAGATGTTAATGCGACTCTAAGGGCTAGACACCTTAAGGCAGCAAAAAGGCTAAAACTTCCAGAATTTCTACAATTTAATTGAAGGTTGTGATAAAATAACTTAACTAACTCATGTTACATGATGGACAGAAGAAATAATTATTTTAAGCAATATTCTTGTACTGCACATAGAGGAATAAATCCATTTGGGAAATATAAGCACTTTAAACTCATTTCTTATGGACTTACACTGAGCTTGATCGCTACTTGCTGGTTGAAGAGGACATAAGTTTTCATGCTATAAGTTTCCAGTTAATTGATGTGATTTGTATGTTAATGAAAATTAGAATCAGTGTAATGCTCTGGATCATCTCAGTTCATAAAACTTCCTCTTGTCCATTTTACTAGCCTATTGACCATGTTTCTGTGTTGTTTTGCATTCGCAATTTTAATTTTCTTTATATGCAATGTAAAAGTAGATGCATCGGAACTGATTGACTGAAAAAGGTACAAGGGCATATTGTATGATCCTAAAATATAAGACATGATATGATGACAAACTGTATTTGTGGTTATGTTGTACCATGTACTTATATTGTACTAGTATTACAGAAACAAAATAATAATTACACAATAAAAAAGGGAATAGTAGAACTGGATAAATAGCAATAAACTTCCAATTTAGAGATTCAAAGAAAGAAGAAATTTGACTTTCAATCATAAAAAGACTTAATAACAAGAGTTCACTAGTATTGCACATCATCATTTACCTCACAAATCCGACAAGAGGGGCAGACCCATGAACTCCAGTGAAATAGATCTGCAATCAAGTCCCGCAAATGAGAATACATGTAGCTTATAGGGTCATATATACTTTTGGTCAGTAAAACTTACCTCTATGTTGAGCCCAAGATTTCAAGCAGCTCCTGTGATACTTCTTGCCACATTTCTT
Organism: Castanea sativa; assembly: GCF_040712315.1. Lineage (NCBI taxonomy): Eukaryota > Viridiplantae > Streptophyta > Magnoliopsida > Fagales > Fagaceae > Castanea > Castanea sativa. Next base: position 65,301,753 of record NC_134023.1, on the reverse strand, counting down.
GCATGGAAGCATCCTTCTTGCTTTCTCACTACCTTCATTTTCACCAAAAAAGCACAGCCGGCACATTACATTCATGTTAGACAGACCCTGCTCTTCTCCAGCTTGACCTCTTGAAACATCCTGTTAAAAAAAAAAAAAAAAAAACCCAATCAATATAGTAACATCAAGAAATAAGAACATGATATACAAACAAAGAATCCCAAATTGCAAGCATAAAAATCCACCTAACGCAAACTGGGAATTTTTTTTCAATCTCTTCAAGACAATGCCATTGCACATAAAATGAGTAAAAAACTAAATTGATTGCAAAAGAAAATGAAAAACACTCTGCTTACAACCTCGTTAGTATATTCTCTAGATCTTCTAGAATAGAGGGTGCAAGTCCGTGTTCAATTCTCTAACATATATATGTTTTCTAAATTTTCATTGCAATAAAAAGGGCAATACAAACATCCAACAGGATGCAATTTAAAATTTTGACGAGAAATGAATGACCTAAACTATCACTGGATTTAAATTTTAAAATAAGAAACAAAAACACAATATCAGATAACTTATAGTTCACAAACTCAAAGCTCCATACAATTGTAAAAGGTTATTTTATACCAAACTCCAACTAAATAAAATGCATGAAAATGCAAATTATCTATAACGAAACTCTACATCAAAGTGAAACTTGCGACATTATCTGCCACTCAAGGCTTCAAGCTCCAAATACAACACTGAATAACAAAAATATAATATTTCCTACGCATAGAGTTGTAAAATTCAAGCTTCAACCAAACCTAATTTGCCAAAATCCACTACAATTCAACCCCAAAATTCACTAAAATATTCAAATTATAAACCAATTGAGAACCAAGAAACAAAAAAAACAATATCATATAAAATTTTAAAGGGGAATTTTATACCAAACTCCAACTAACTAAAACGCATGAAAATGCAAATTATCGAAACTCTACATCAAAGTGAAACGTGCCACATTCTCTGCGATTCAAGGCTTCGAGCTCCAATTACAACACTGAATAGCAAAAATATAATATCAAGTAACCACCAATACAAACCTAAATCTTTTTATATATAGCTTTCGCAAAATCATAAGTGAAAATTCACAGATATATAAATAAAACAAACAATTTCTTACACATAAAGCTGCAAAAATTCAAGCTTCAACCAAACCTAATTCGCCAAAATCCACAACCAAACCTAATTCACCAAAATTCATTAAAAATTCAAATTATAAACCAATTGAGTAACAAAAACCTCACCACAGCCAGATCACCGGACTCGAACCTCCTAGCGTAGTCCTCCGCAGCGACCATAGCAGCAGCCGCCTTCTTCTGCAGCGCGATGCGCTTGCTCTGCGCGGAGGCAGCAGCAGCCACCTCATCCACCACATTTCCCCCGCCGCCGCCACCAATCCCTCCGCCTCCACCGCCGCCGTCCACAACCGGCGGCGGAAGCAACGGCGGCGGAGGCGGAACCACCTTCGGAACCAAAACCTGAACCGTATCTTTCCATCCTTCTTCTTCTTCTCCTCCTCCTCTCTTCTCCCTAAACCTAATCCCCAACGGGTCCCTCAGAAACTCCTCGATCCTCGATACCTCCTCCGCGAACTCCCCTCTCGCCTTCGCATTCTCTAGCCCCCGCGGAAACCCTAGCGGACAGAAACAGATTCGCCGGCTGCAAAAAAAAAACACACACACACACACACAAATTTTCAAATTCAAAAAACACAGCTCTCAGAGCCGCGAAAGAGAGACAGAAAAAAGAAGAAGAAAAACACACAAATATTCGCTCGCGCTCGAACTGTTAGAGTGAGAGAGAGAGAAATAAAGAGAGCGAAAGAGAGAGAGAGAGAGTGAAGGGTACCATGTAATTGGGCAAGCAACGTGAAAGGCCATGTAGATGAAAAAATTGTTGGAATTTGAATTATTTTTGAGTTTTGGGTGAGTTGAGTGTTAGGGATCGCTCGCTCGCTCGCTAGCAAAAAAAAAAATTTCTTTTTTTTTTTTTTTTCTTTTGGGGGGGTTCAAAAAGTTTTTAAATATAAAAAATAAAAATAAAAAGGGGGGTTTTGGTTTTGGGGGGTTTAGTTTTTTTTTTTTTTTTTTGGGGGGGTAAATTTAAGGCGGCCATGGATGGGTTATGTGTGGGTGTGTTGGGCAGGTTTATGATGTGGTGAGGGATATAGGAGGGAAAGGGGGGATTTAAACGCAGAGTTTTGGGGGGGATGGTGTGCGGGAAGGTAGGATCTAATCAGAGGATGTGTGAGCAATCAGAATCAGAGGTTGGGTTGAAAAAGGTCAGAGTAAAGAAAGGTTATTATAAGCCAATTGGGAAGTAAAGCCGTATTAGGATTGATGATTGATGTTTGCACACCGATAATATTTAGGAAAAATACTTAAAATTAGATAACATATATATATATATATATATATATATATATATATGATTTGTAGATTTGATAAGTTGGGATTGGTGGATGGAAAAAATGATAGCTATGGTGGACATGTGTATTTGATATTTCCACCTATCACAACTTACTGTTTTATTTTTTATATATAAATATAATGGATTCTTAACTTATTGTTATAAGAGACTTTATTGCTAAATATTAATTAAGGTATGCATAAATCAGGTTGAGTTGTGTTAAAGGTGTTTAGTTGTAAACACCAAACCATTAAGGATTGCATTATGTTAGATTAGGCTGTCAAATTAAAGTAATTTTGTCAATTCTAAAATACAAAAATAAATTAAATATATGAATTTAAACTAAGTCTTGAAATCCAAAATAAATGAAACTAACCCATTTAAAAATACATAGTTCTTTTATTAAAAAATTTATTATTATTATTATTATAAGAAAATGAACAAAGTGAAAACATGTAAATCTAATTTGTTTATGAGCTCGAGTTTACCTCCTATTTAAAGTAATATTAAATTGGGATTCCTTAATTTTTAATTCTCAATTCAACTAAACTTGTTTACAAACCTATCAATTAAAACCAAAAGTTGTTTTCAACATGCCTTAAAGTCTTTTTTTTTTTTTTCTTCTAATCATTATCAAATGCCTTAACAATTTCTCACATTCCTACGTAAGAAAACAAAAGTAGACCACAAACTATCAAAATATGCTTAATGTATTGATGATGTTTGTGTTTAGTTCGAAGAGCCCCTTATCTTCTTTTGGAATAGTTATTTCTAGTGATGGAGCTTCAATTCACTCTTAACTTTTATGCTTTATTGGGTATGGTTTTGGAGGAGCGTGATAGAGATAAATGCCAACTATTTAGTACCATAGTTTGCCTTTCACCTTCCGGCTCATTGCAAACTTGCCTAAGGCAGGGGAGGATGGCTCGTTTTCTCCACTCGCAGCTCACAAGGCACCCATTCGCTGATGGGAGGGGAGCAACTAATAATCAAACTGATTCCCCCCCCCCCCCAACTTATAAGGTATTATATATATACATACATATATATATACACTATTTTTATGGAATCGTATGAGTAAGGAGTTATTTGAAGGGAAATGTTGTTCACTATTAAATCTTGTGCATTATTTTGTCAAACAGTTAGAAACCTTCCATTATGCTCATAGAGTTGATGAACCCCCTTTGATGCAACAACGGTTGAGATAGAAACCTATATGTATTAAGGTTTTTGGTTGTTAATGACTCTTTTTTAATGGCCACGTGGTACAATTTTACTATATACACGCGCTACATCAATATTTATCTTACACAAACAATAAATAATGAGTTTGGGGTTAAATATCGTAAAAACCCAAAAGGTTAATATTTTATACAACTGCACATATCAAGCTTTCTTTCCAAACAAATCTATATATTTTCATATTAGGCTCATGACCCATAAGCCTATCACCTCATGAGATGGGCTCATCACCCACATCTTATCTACATCATGAAATGTGCTCATGACCTAAGCTTATCTTGCATCACAAGTTAGGCTCAAGTTCATATATTGTCAAGGCTCACGGTCCATAATGCTTTTATCATATTTCATAGAACAATTTTCTAATAAAACTCATACTTACTCGTTTACCCCCCCCCCCCCCCCCCCCAAAAATAACTCATATTTCCACTAAATGAGTTTGAAGGGAAAATGCCCAACTTCAAGAAAGCTCGAGCAATTTACTATTTTTATACCATCGCTTGATCTACTAAAAATATATATAATGACAAGACTTCATATCATATCCCAAGCTCATGAATTTTCATGAGGAACACTTAGGAGTTGCGGTTCGAAGGGCCAAGAGATATGTTTAGTATTGGTTTGAAATTGACATAGAAACATGAAACTTGACATGTATTTCTCCAATTTGCTGACCTCTAATGGGCTACTATGTCTCAAGCAATCTTTGGTCAGCATCCTCGTAGTGCTTAACAATACTTAGGATGTGAGACTCTCAATTACTCATTACCCAAAACTTAATCATAAAATAAAATTCTCACAAAATGACTAATCATACACAAATCACGCAATTTGAATGCCTTGCAATAAATTTGTCACATTAAGTAATTTACATGTACAACCGTTTGAGCACCTTGCACCAATCTAGAATATTGATCATTGCTAGCGTGATGGTTACTTCACACGGATAAGTACTTATGGGGTAGGAAGCAAGAGTCGGTGTTTAAGTCTTCGGAATGAAACTTCACACACATACACTTAAATTATACCTGGGTAGAATCTTGTCTCTAATAACAAAAAAGAAGAAGTTATGTTTAAAAAAAATGTAATCACTTTGCATATATCATACCTTTTAAATTTAGAATCTAGGAAAACTAATAATTCTTGATGATTTGGATGGAGGATTCTCTCCAATTCCACACGTGTAATTGGTATTATCTATTGATGGTATTAGTATACCTACTTGACAAAGTGATACAGATTAACGCGTTATTAATGAAACAATTAAATTTATTATATTATTGAAGTGATACAAATTATCTTCATTCATAAATGATCAATTTGTAAATAAGGAAAAATATTAAAAAATAAAATGAAAATAAAGAAGCAGTGGTAAGTAGTGCACCATGGCTTGTTTCATAATTCAAAATTGATTATTTAATAGTTTTAAAAACTTGTATAGTCAAAAGAACTGAAAAAGGGAATAATCACTGGTTTTATAGTCCGACCAGTGGTCGAACTAATAACATCATAAATAATTTAATTATTAATTTTAAATTATATAAAGTAAATAATAGCTCATTATATTATTTACAAAATATATTCAAACAAATTTAAACAATTTTCAATAAGTTCTTTACCTTATTTAAATGGAAAAAAAAACCTATGAACAAACAATCAAATTAAAATTACAAAAACAATAACAATGTTATAATTTTGTTTAATCACTATTTACAACATAATTAAGAATAAATGATTCAATTGAACTACTCTTAACTTAATACGATTGATAAGGTTTTTTTGTTTTTTGTTTTTTTTTTTATGTTTTTGTTTTGTGTGTGTGGAAGAGATCTATTCTAAAATAGAAATGTGTTAAATTAGATGTTAGAATCATTGTTTAAGTGTTGTGGAAATACGTGTGAGTGAAAAAGTGTTGTGAAAATACGTATTGTGGTGTTTAAACACTGAAAACTGTTGTTTAATCGGCAATACCAAACAGGTTTCAAATACAAATAATTATTTTTTAATAATTAGGTTATATTTTGTAATATTTGTCGATCAATTAAAATTTAGAATTTAAAGGAAAAAAAAACACCTGGCAGCCATGCATGGGTGCATCATTCCATGTCCTTAAGTACCATATCTATGGCCTTTGCTTTTTAAACTAAAAACTATAGTTTTAAAAATTGGCATGATTAAGATCAGGAAAATAGACTGAATATTAAAAGTAATAAAAAATAATAATAAAAGAATTATGCTATGGACATAACTTTTGACACAATTTTGTACTACAACTCGCTATATGACAAGTTGTGATTGGTAAGAGTGTGTCCTCACATGAAAAGTTGTGTCAAAAGTTGTGTTCCTAGCATAATTCATAATAAAAATGTTAAGAGTAATAGAAAGTTGTGCGTTGTTATTCACTTCATAGTAAAAAACCTGTGCGTACTTCTCTTATTCCTATCCACTCATTTGAATTTTTCAAAAACTAAAAGTTAAAACCCATTTGAATTTTTCAAAAACTAAAAGTTAAAACCCGTGCACGGGGAAATTGGGCGTTTCTAATTTACAAACTATATAGTAAAATGTCCATATTTTAAAATAATTTAGTAAAATCTTCATGTTTTTAAAACTTGATTTTAACAAAATTGAGATTCGTGTAAAACTCAATATTCTCAAAATTGAATTATATTTTTAAGTAGAACTCGATATAATGTCAAGTTCTATTTAAATTTTCAAAAAAATTTAAGTGGTAAAATGTGCATAGAACTTGACATTGCTAATATTGAGTTTCACCTATAACTCGATTTTGTTAAAGCTAAGTTTTAAAAATAGAAATATTTTGCTAAATGAGTAATTTTTAAATAAAAGAATTTTACTACATAATTTGCAAATTAAAGACTGTATTTCTTTTTCTCACAATTTTTCTATAGAATGTTTTAATTTACAAAAAAGAGAAAGGAAAAAGAAAAGAAACGACGTCGTTTATTGGTGCGTACCCTTTTAAACAAAAACACACAACAAAAACTGAGAGACAGAGCGAGACACACAGAGAGTGAGAGTTCTTGAGAAGAAGAAGAAGAAGCAGCTGCAGCTATGAATGCTCCCGATCGATACGAGCGTTTCGTCGTCCCCGAAGGCACCAAAAAGTAATTTCATTTCACACACTTTCTCTCTCTAAAAAAAACCCTCCCTTTCTCTCTCTCTCTCTCTCTCTCTAACCCTCACTTCTTTTTTGTTCAAAAATCACAGGGTCTCGTACGAGAGGGACACGAAGATAATCAACGCGGCGTCGTTTACAATTGAGAGAGAAGACCACACCGTCGGCAACATTCTTCGCATGTACGTAAATTTTAATTAAACTTAATTTTTTTTTAACTTAATCAAAATCCCTAATCTCACTTTGCCTTTTGTGCGTTTTTGTAATTATCAGGCAATTGCACAGGGACCCCAATGTCCTCTTCGCTGGCTACAAGCTTCCTCACCCACTTCAGTACAAAATCATTGTTAGGGTTAGTATTTTTTTTTTTTTTTTTAAAGTTTATTAAGGGGTTTATAGTTTATGCATTTCAAGCTTTATTTTCGGGTGCGTTTGTATAAACTGTTGGAAAACGGTGTTTTGAGTTTAGTTTAAAACTAGTAATGCACGGGCTATTTGTGAAAATATATATATTTATAGACAATTGATGGTTAATAAGAAAATAGCTTACCTAATTTAGTTTGAATTTATTTACAGAAACTCAATCCTAATCTGTTCAAAATTTATTTAGAGTTGGATCGCTTTATTTTGAATTCTAAATAGTTCTAATTAACATTTTGATGCAATAGAAAACAGTTACAGGACACAAGTTATATTACATAAGATTTGGAGAGATCCAACAGTAATGGATTGAATAATGAACAGCTAGAGAAGCTAATTCTAACGCGTTACACTGGATAGTTTTTGGTACAAAAATGGTGTGAAAAGTTAAACCTTGTTAAGTTAGAATTATCATAAGTTGTTCCTGCCATCTTGTCGTGAACCTATTCAATCCTTTTTGCAATAACTGACAAACAAAACTTGTCTAAAACCGAGGTGTTTAGCGTTTATTGTAGCCTCCACGATTGCATCCTGAACTGCTGCTGGGTAAGATTAGATCTCCCTGCAAGTCCTGTGCTGCATATGCATAGCCACTCCATTTGAATTTCCGTTTCCTGCAACCAGCCACTTTGATAATGAGTTGCTAAACCCTATTGGAGACATGTTTATGAGTTGGTCTGCTATGATCTTGAGATTAGGATTGTCCATTTCCAAAGGCCTCCTAGTACCTGCATACAAGAGATTGGGCAGTGAGTGAGAATAACATTTATCGGATTTGGGGTCTTCCCATCGTGAACCACTTGATTTCTATGGTTCCATAGGGACCATAGAATGGTAAAAAGAGATTAGAGATATAGGTCCTTTTCCTGATTGACTATATGTAACTTAAAATAATAAACTTTTAAAATAAAGATTAGAATGACAATGTAGAAAATTAGCTTTTCAAATGGTTATCTGTGGGAAGTCCTAAGGGATGCAAGTTAAATCACAATTAGCAACTTGCCCCAGTTTAGGCTTAGTTCCTTTGGCCTTTTAAATTTTTTATAAGTAATTACATGATACATATTATACATGTATAAAAATAGTTATTAAAAAAGAAAAAGAAGGGAAGGGAACCATACTATATTTTCCATGCTACTGGACATCTAATCATCATCATCATCAGGTCAATAAGCCATATGGTTGAATAAAAAACTAAGCCTAAATTTTGGCTTTTTAAATTTAGGGGTTTTGGGTGTTTATGTGTTTCTTTGTGGACGTATGTATTGGTGTGCTTTGGTTAAAGTGTAATTGTACTTTAAAAAATAAGGTTTTAAAAATTGTACCTTGGATTCTCCAAATTTAATGTTGTGACATTGGAAACTGTTACTAGACATAAGGAAGTTACATTTATCAATAAGCCTTATGGTTGAATTTGATGGGCGAATCTAAGATACAATGCCTAAGGATTTGAACCTAAGTTTTGCTTTTTTAAATTTTGGGGTTTTTGGTGTTTTAAGTGTTTCTGTGCCTATATATCTATAGGTGTGCTTGTTTTTGAATTTCTGTACTTGTCCTTAGGCTTACAATCCTCTATAGTTTATGGGGTAACTAACTCTAACCATTCATGAGTGGTTTTTTTTTGGATAGGTTTTACAATATATTTTTTCTTCTTTGAAGAAAAAAATTCCCACAGATTTTAGAATGTGCAAATGGGTCAGTGACAGAAAATGAGTTGCAAAAACCAAAACCCCAAAAAGGGCAAATGGGTTTTAGTTTTAGAAATGTTTCATCAATCTATAACAAAAATAATCCTCATGCAAGAGCTTGTATTTGAAGAATTCTAGATGATCTTGATTCCTACATGTATGTGTGTAATGATTTTTTTTTTTTAAGGGTGGGGGGGGGGGGGGTTCCATGTTATTAATTCCTTATCTGTATGAATATGAGGTTTGGGGGAGGGGTGGGGAGTAGCATAATGATAGTTGTATATGGCTGATTCATTGATTTATGCAATTATAGTGTTGTTAATGTGCTGGAGATATGAATTTAGGGTTTGTCCATTTGTGGGTGTATGACATTGGTGGCTGACTTTGATTGATTTGTTGAGGATGCTTGGCAAACCCCAAAAAAATTTGAGATTAAGGCTAGGTTGTTGTTGTTGTTGTGGGTGTTTTACATTGCTGTGCGTGCACACACATTATACGTTGTCAATTCATCTGAACAACATCTTGATGGATAAGAATTCCTTTTTTTTTTTTTTTCCCATGAATTGATCTCTTTTGTAGTTCATAGGTTGGAGTGTTTTATATGAACTGTCCTATCGAATTTTTTATAGAGATTCTAGTCTTAATGATTTTGGTGTATTTCCATAGATACACACCACTAGCCAGTCATCACCAATGCAGGCATATAACCAGGCTATCAATGATCTGGACAAGGAGCTTGACCATTTGAAGAATGGTTTCGAGGTACAACATCTCTCATTACCCTGCTTTTAGTAAGAGTGTAATACTTAATGTCATTTGGAAATATTAATTGCTCTTTGCCCATGTCTTCATGATCAAGCATCTCTCATGTATACAGTTAAGAAACTAGTATCATATTTGTAAGCATTAGAGGACAAGGAATTCTGAGATGGTGTAGAATCATCTCATTTTTGCAGAACATCCTATGCCTACTCAGGTTTCTATTGAGAGTTTCAACTTGTGATGGATGAAAACTAAGATGCTTTCTATGGGATCAAGGAAAGATACTTCCTTGGAATGAAAATTGAGGATGCACCAACATTGAAGATTTTTTCCCCCTGTTAAATGTAGAAACAAGCAATTTGCTGCTTTACTGGAAATTGCTTCAATTTGTCTAGTCCATGAGATAGTGGATTGTTTCTTTATTAATTTTGGCCTTCTTTGGAGGACATAAATTTGAATGGCAAAATATCTATCTGACTGACCATAAAATAGTGAGAGTTTATGAATGTTTCATTGGTTGTAGTTCACTAATTTGAGATATTGAGATCTGTCCTCATTTCCTATATTGGCAAGATTATAATACTAATATAATTTCATATCCCTGCTTGCAGACTGAGATGGCAAAGCATTCAAGGGAGTTCTAATATGCATTCAATGCATACCAGGAAGCAGTGTGTTCTGCTGTTTTTGTTGGTGGTATTTTCTTGTAAATGGTATTTGAAGGGAATGGGCTGATTCTATGAAACTTTTGCTTTGAATCTGATGGTTGTAATGGATTAATGAAGTTTATGTGGTGATGAAGAATATTAAATGTGTCCATTGGAGGATTTGATCATAGCCTTCACCAGTAGCATTTCAGTGTTTTCTGATCTCTAGCAAGGTGCATGGAACTAACTGGACCATATGGATCTCATGTATCATATTCATAGCTGTCTTTTAGGGTTTCATCTGTGAGTTGACATAGTTTTATCTTTTACCTTTCAAAAAAAATAAAATTGATAAGTCTTATCTTTTGAAGACGAGTTCACAGTATTGTTGCTGCATCATTTTTATCCAGCACTTGGACTATTATGATCTTGATTTAGGCTCCTTTGCGATATGTAGTAAGCATTCGGCTCTGCAGTGAAACAGAATCTTCATAGATGGCACTGCAGTCCAATCTAAAAAAGAGTTAACACTAATAGTGAGAATAAGTTCGTTTTGAAAGTCAAGATTTATGTGTGTTTGGACGTGGTCTTTTGCAGATTACTTATTTGCTGAAAGTCATTGAAGTGTGGTTGTACTTACTAAAAATGGTTATAAAAACTATACATGACCAATTAAGGTAAGAAGCTAAAAGGAAACGTTGTTGGCAAATAACGGCTCTTCCGGTTATTTTAGCTGTCATGACTCATGATTCTAAAAATAAAAAAAAATAAAAAAACAAAAAAGAAGTAGAAGTTATTTTAGCTAACATGTGGTGTTGGTAAATTGTAATTGGTGGCATTTAGATTATTAAGGGCTCGTTTGGTAGAGGAGTTTGAATAATGTTGTTTGTAATTTTGTGAAATACGTATAGGTGGAAAAGTGTATAGAAATACGTGTAATGTTGTTTAAAATCTAAAAATGTATGTTTAAAATGCTCTACTAAACGGGGCATAAAAATCTTAACTAAGAACATGAAGTTTCTGAAAAATTATGTGTGACATGAACTAAGATGTTTGAACCTTCAGATGAGAGCCAGAATTATCTACCAATTCATAGAATAGAAAAAGGGACACAAGCTTAGGCTGCTTCAGTTTCTAGTTGGGAGTTTGTATGGATTGCTAAATATAGTTATTTTTCAAATGACAAACATGGAAATGAATTCGTACGGGAACAACTTTTATTTAGCTGAAGCTGAAATTTTTTTGCTGAAAGTACTGTAAATAAAGATAAAAACTAGCTGAAATAGTACGGTAAAACTTATGAATAGTACCAAAAAATGTAATAAGACCCATGAATAGTACTAAAAATAAACTGAATAGTAGCAAAAATAACCTAAATAATAAAATAAGCTAACTTTAAACTTACTTCTCAAATGCAACCGAAATTTGATTTTTCCCCCCCTCATTCAACTTTTATTAGGAAGGATTTTTAATTGAAGACATTGGTTGAAAAATGAAAAAAATTATGTCATAAAATGTCCTTCTAACTAAGGAATTAACCTGCAATGGGAAGGCATGGCAGTACACCCTAAACAGAACATAAATGAATGAATGACTAGGCTGCGTAATTTTTACAGATATTCATACAGTTGATTTCCATTCAGTTTTTCTTTTTCTTAAAAAAAAAAAAAATCAGCTTGTTTAATCTCTATCTTCTAATCTTGGCCAATCTCACTGTCAATTCTCATATGGGTTGTTGTAATTTCTATAAACTATAATTCTACAGCTGATCTGGTTTTTTTGTTACAATTAGTTTCTAAGTTCTATTTCTATCACACTAGGTTTGACATTTACATGATAGAGAAGTCATCATCAAGTCCATCTAGTTCTCCTCTTACATTATTTGTTTGGATGATCAAAACCGAGGTCTTCACTGAGAAATCAGACCCCGAAAGAACATCCCCAATCGGACCCAATTCCGGGCACTGCTGCCAGTCATTCATTCCTACTGTCAATACTGAATTTACTCTCCCTCCTCTTCCTACAATGATGAGTGCATACTGCCCTTCCAATGACCTCAAAGTAGAATAAGTCTCAGCTGAATTTGCTAGATGCTTCTCCATGTAAGCAACTTGCCCCCCTGCTACATATCTCTCATAAAACTCAGCAAAGCACTCATCATCCAGCTTCATCTCCTCTTCCTGCTCAGCAACATTGACCCTATGACTGCTTGCTCTTCTTGACGTGTTCTCTGAACTGTTCTCCACTAAGAATCTTATTACCGTGAGTTTTACCCCAGGATGGCATGCTACACGACCGGCATAAGCTAGTGCTTCTCTATCATCTTTGCCACTAATAAAGATTACTGCCACATTGAGTGATGTATATGATCTTGATATTTTTTCTACCAGTCCAAGACCTCTGTCCACCAGAATTCCCACTGAGCACGGGGCGTTCCTGAGTACCTGTTGAAAACCAGAACTATCATCAAGCTACAATTTGGAAGAAGCATGGAAAGAGCTATATTTGTCACGGAGAGACACAGCAAATACTGTCTTTGTGAAGTATTTGGATCAACTCATAATTTCAAATAATCATACTAGCTCCTTGAGTGAAAGGAAAATTTGTACTAACTAATGACTAGTAACCCATGCTTCTATATTTTATAACCAATTTTTTCTTTACTTGATTTGTAAACAAATTATGATATCTTGCGGTTCCTGATTTTACCTTGCGGTTCACATATCTGAATCCTGGATGGCCTGCATCCAATGTTCCATCGGCACGCTGTCTCTTGTGAAATGGCAATATGATGAGTGCTGTCATCAAGTCCTCTGCCAAGATGCAGATATCCTGGGACATACCACTGAATGTTGAGAGTGCAAGAAGTCGTCTTAGTTTGACACCATCACTATTATGGTCTATATAGGCTTGAGCTGCAGCAGTGACTTGTTCTCTCATTTCTGTCACTGTCTGGTCGGTCACAGTCACTGTGTCCTCTTCGTCACCTCTCACGAGTGTGGCTGCTATGTTATCCGTGAGTTCAATCATGTCAGTAAGATATATCGCGATTCCAGGGTCAGCTCTGCCTCGAGAAATCTCTGTGAAGTTGATGGCAGTTGGAGCATCTTGAGGTCCATGAACACCTAACAAGATTCGGACCTCCTTTGAAGGGTCAAGTGATTGAAGTGCCATTCTATGAGTTGGTGCTCGTTTCCTTGCACGTTTGATGATATATGCAACAACTGATGGGGCGTGCACAACAGTGAAAAAGATTGCAATTACCATCACAGTGCTGGTTGAAGTAGAAACGGTACCAGCCTGCATTGATTATAAGAGTACAAAAGCAATAAGATTATAGAGGCATGAAAATCATAGCTATTGACACTTATTAAGTTGTATCTGATATCATTGTTTGTAGTCTTTCATTTGAAACTTAATTATTTACTTGTGAAGCATTACCCTGTTCCATGAAATCTATACATCCAATTCATTCTGGCTTGCATTAATTTCAAATGAGTTAATTTAGTTTTTGTTGACAGTTTAATGCTTTTATTTTATTTTTTTAAATTTATGCAGAATCACTTTTATGGGAGATCTATGATTACTTTTTCAGGTTACACTTTTTTTTCCCTAAGCTGCATGCATTTTTGTTTGTGCCTGTAATAATTTGTCGAATGTAACTAGTGTGTGCAAATGCTACAATAAACAAATATGGCTGTTGCTTTTTAGGCCCTCAGAAGCATGCCTTGTACTAAACTTGGAAACATTTTCTACATGCAAGAGACATGACAGTTATCTTACAAGTTTCAAAGTAAAATGAAGAATAGGATAGAATTTTTTTTTTTTTGGTTCAAAAAAAAATTTGAAAATAAAGGAATAAAATAGAAACTTACTGTTTTAGCAGCAATAGCCAAGTAAATTTGATAATGGCCCTTTGTAGAGAGAAGCAACCCCAGTGCAAATGATTCAGGCCAACGAAATCCCAACAGCACCCCAGAAAGTACTGTTCCAGCTACCTTTCCGACTGTTGCTATCAGAAAGAGTAGAAATAACCTTGCCCAGGTTCCTATTTGGTCAGGTTCAAACTCGCGGAAATCAGCTTCGAACCCCATCCAAAGGAAAAAAATGGGATAGAAAATGGTGCTTAACAAGTAGTTGATTTTGCTAATTACCCACTTAGATACCCTCCCCTCACTTGGCAAGAAAATGCCTGCCATAAACGCGCTTAGAATGGGGCTAAAACCGTACACAGTTGAGCAGCTGCAAACCAAGGCCATAAAGGCAACTGCAAGCACTAAATGTGAGCCTTTCATTGGTTTGCCTTCTGGGTTCTCATTGTTAACCCAGTTCATAATAATGGGTGAAACTTTGGCAGTGATCACAGTTTGTATAACTAGTGCAATAGTCATCTCCATGGAATCTTGAAGTCTACTCTTACCTGAGAGTTTTTCTCTTATTGGAAATGCAATATAGCCAATGGAAATGAGAAGGGTGGATATAAAATCAGAGTGCATTCCTGCAGCAATCACAAGCTGCCCTATGTCTGACTTGCCTATTTTGTGACTAGTAATTAGACGGGTCAGGACAGGAGAGGCTGTGCTAGAGAGGGCAGTAGAGAGGGTGAGGGTGAAGTTCATCTTAAATTCCTGAGTATAGTTCAGAAATGGGGTTATAGCGCCGGCTAGGACGAATGTGGAGAGCATTCCTGCATAGGCTACTGTAGCATCCTTGGTTGGTAACTTAAGGAGTACATATGGATCCATTTCAATGCCCAACACAAACATGTAACAGATCATGCCAAAATCAATGATGAAACGCAAAGTTTGAGCTGCTGATATGTCAAAAAAACCATGTACGATTCTTAAGTTGCCAATGAGTAGTCCTATCTGCATGTAATAAGAAAAAGATGAGGAATTTAATCACAATAAAAGAGTGTCATGGCATAGATAAGCACTACTGCAACCAGAAAAAAGCATCTCTTAGCAAAGTTCTAATTTAAAGTGACTAATGAGCAGTGATGACTGATATATCCAATGCTTGTTAGATATACAAGTTATGGTAGGCTTTGTTTCCCACTCGACTCTGCTCTTTATTGTACAAATTTGGTTTCATGCCAAAACTCCCATCAATAATAATAAAAAAAAAGAATTCTGCATGCACAAGTAACAATTATCTTATTTATCTGATATATATATATATATATACAACTGTGCATCATTTCCCTTACAATGTGTAAGTCTTAATGTTGTGTGGAATTCACACTTTTGAGAGAGATGATGCATGCATGGACAAGGAATGATTAAGATTTTCAAATAGGTTTTTGGGCATTGAGGTTTTTTCTATTTAATTAAATTTTGGAGAATAGGAGAAAGCGATTCTTTAATGCTACATTTTAACTACAATTTTGAAATCTAAAGTGCTAAAGGACCAACTGGGTTAGGCTTGGGGTTTTTGTTTTTCTGGTATTAGTTTTTGGGGTCTGGAGGCTTGAATTTTGATAATTACTTTGTTTCAATTGATAATATATTAACCTAAAATTTTGAGGGGATAAGAGAGAAGTAGTGGCTAACACCAACACCTATGTAACATGGTCCTTTGCTGTCTATAGTGATATTAGTATTCAATCACCTAGGACCACAATTATGCTATACAAGGATCTCTATATGACTGTGTTTTCATTCCCCATAATCAATATCAAAGTCACATGCAAGCATATTTTCCTATAAATCTCACTAAACAAGAAAAATGCACAATAATTATTTAGTGTTATTCATATTGTCGGGAGAGATTTGAATCTGAGTTCTTTTCCATAGAAAGAACGGGACAATATCATTGAGTTACAAAACTCTTGATAGAGATAGAGAGAGAGACTTACAAAGGTATCCGATGTGATACGAGGTTGTGAGAAAGGCCTTAACAGGTAATGTGTGACATTGCATAGAACCACCATCAAGAAGAAGCCGAATACATGTTTTGCTACTCTTGTAAAAAGTGCTGATAGCTTACCCGAACATGGGTCATCTGGATTAGTATCTGACATTTTGTTTCTTTCTTTCTTCTTAAAATTCACTTTCTTGATCAATAAATGATCTTTGTCTCCGAAATTTTAATGTTTTTTTTTTTTTTTTAATTTTTTAATTTTATATATGTTATAGTTTTACTTTCAGTTTTACCCAGCAAATCAGTAATGTCACAGCTTCTCTGTCTCGGATTTTCGCCGGTGGGTATTAGTGGCTGTGAATGAATGCTTAGTTTGCGGAGAGAAAACAAAGGAGTAGTTTTAGGACAGATAGACATGTAAGTGGTTTAGCTAGATGATTTGTAAAGTGAAAAAAAAAATTAAAAAAAATTAAAGGGACAAATCACTATAATTATGGTGATATGTCCCTTTAATTTTTTTGATGAATAATAATAATTATTTTTGATGAACAATAATAATAATAATAATAATAATAATAATATTTTTTTCATTTAGGTAACTACCAAATAAAAAAAAAAAAACATGCAACACAATAGTTCTGGACAAAATTATTATGTACACCGGTATATTACACATCCTTTAAATGTAAGTGTACGTCTCATCTATGGATTTCCTACATAAGGTCCACTTTTATATGGGTTACGAAAAATAGGTGTAGTTTATTGTGCATACAAAATAATTTCTAGTGTATTGTGTCATTTTCTTACATAAGATGAGTCTCATCTATGGGATTCACTTAAATTATAAATGTGAGGCACTTAAATTTTGAGAGAGAGAGAGAGACAGAGACAGAGAGAGAGGTGAATTAGATACATATCTAATTTCTAGTGCAATGAAATTGTTCCATATATATATATATATATATATATATATATATATATATATATATATATATATATATATATATATATATATATATATATATTCAATGTGCATATCCTCCTTTCCCATAGCCATAGATTCCCTTTTTCTTTTTCCTTTTTACTTGAATATTATTATACATTGATGAGAGCAATTAGATGCTCACCTTATATTTTATCCACTATCATTTTATCCCATTTTCTTAATTAATATAGTTTCTAATAGGATGCACTAAAATATATAGTATGCGTTCATTTTTTTTTTTAATTTTGGTTAAAAACGTTATATGATATAAATAAATAATCATCTCAAACGAATATCATAACAAATTAACAAATAGATCCTAAAGATATATACAAAACTAATTAATTAATAACTAAACATAAAATTATTGAATTTCAAAGCTACTAGATTGCAAAAAATTAGTAACTTTTAGCTAGACTTATCTCTTTAAAGAACCTTCTCAAAACAAAAACAGAAAAAAAAAAAACCAGAAAAAAAAAAAAACAAAACAAAAAATCTCTTTAAAGAAGTCGTTGGCTCGTTGCATGGAGTTCGTAACAATTATAGTAGTTGTTTAACGTAACTCTAGACAGACACACACACAAGCCTTTCAAAAAAATCCACTACTGTCTTTGTCGTTACCAAATCATCTTGTAAAGACGACCTCCCGCTTTTAGAAACACACCACGTCATATTCTTACATCTTTATGCAAATTTGAAATGGATAAAATTTAGATATAAAATTGGTTATAGCCTAAAACTATAATCTTACACAATATCATTAACATTATTTCATATTTTGAAAATCTAATTATTAAATTGAATATTCTTTACGCTCTTAATACATATGTCAAATTTTACAACAATCAAATATTATTTACTATATGATCCATAAGATTATATTTTATGTATAATTTTATATTACAAAAATTTTCAATTTAAACAATTTATTAATGACATAACTATTGATCTTTAATTTTCTAGAAATTTTACAAGTATAAAGGATATAAGAAGAAAATGAAATCCAATTGTGTATTTATCAACATTCACCTCCAATAAGAAGATATTGAATAAGGTTGTAGATTTAAGTTACAACTAATTTTGTAACTAAATTTTGTTCATTTGAAATTGTTTTCATTTTGACTTTTTATTCTTCAAAATAATTAATTAATTATTTATTTAGATTCTTCATGTTTGATTTGGTTTATATTGGCCTTTAAATTCCAACATTTCATTTTGACTCTTTTTATGTTTGAATTATTTTTTATTTGGATAATTCGACAGTTATAACTTATAACGAGAGAGAGAAATTTAAACATTAGATGTCTTAAAAACACTCGGCTCTTCATATTTCAAAAATTTTACAATTATTTCACCTATAGCGCCTTGATGTGACATGAGCATGAAAGAGGTTTAAGAATCAATTTTTTTTTTAAGGGTTAAAGCATTTATTTTTGCTTTTTGGCCCCATATTATAGGGTGGAACTTGAAAAATGTGAAAGATCTCCCTTTAAATTGTAGATACAACTTTTCACAGAATCTTACATGTATTTATGAGACTAATTATAAAATTTTGTTTACTAAAAGAAATTCAAATCAAACAAAGTTTAGCTCAAACACTTTTGGAGTTGCTTACTCTAACCTAATTTGTGATGGTTTATAATATTATTAATATTTTTTATTTAAACAAATCACATAATTTATTTCAAAAAATTCATGAATTTAAGACTGCACGTATAAATAATTCCTTCAACCTCTATAAATACAAAATGGAGTGGATAAAGATAATTATAAATCAGTTTGAAGTTAAACTTTTTTGGTTAAAATAAACAAAAAGAGCCAAACAAAAAAATTAAATCACATAGTAATAGCTAAGACGAAATTTTTTTTAAAAAAAATGTAAAAGATCTAAACGATAAAACAATTTTCTTTTCCAAAACAAAAAAAAAAAAAAAAACAATTCGTGTCGATTGCAAGCGAAGACTATAAATACTTAACTAGCTCTCAACAGAAACAGAGAGATAGAGAGAGAGAATACAAAGCGCAAACAGCTTTCGTTTTCTCTCTCATTTCTGTTCCGGCGAAGAGACTCGAAGATCCGGTGCTATCGCTCTCTCTCTTTCTCTCTCTAACTCTCTCTCTCTCTCTCTCTCTCTCATTTCTCTTTTAGCGATTCGCGCCTTCAGATTCTTCGCTCGAATCCTGAGCCAATTCCGATTCCGATTCTTCATCTCCTAAAATCCACAGACACATCTATATGATTTGATTTTTGGAGGATTGGAAAACGAGTTGAAAAAGAATGGGAGTGATATCGAGGAAGATATTTCCGGTGTGCGAGAGCTTGTGTTTCTTTTGCCCTGCATTGCGAGCGAGGTCAAGGCATCCAGTGAAGCGGTACAAGAAGTTGCTCGCCGATATATTTCCGCGGTCTCAGGTTGATTTTTTCTGTGAATTTTTGAAAAAAAAAAAAAAAATTCAATTTTGTGTAATGTCTGTTTGGCTGCCGAGAAAATGCGGGAAAATGATTTGGTGTTTAAGAGTTTAGATCGTAATGTTGCGGTTTTAATTTAAAAAAGGAAAATAATGATGGACGTTGAATCATTTTTGGGGCAAGTTGCGCTTAACTATGGTTTAGTGTTGGTTCGAGAATTGCTTATTTTCGTAGCTTATTTGCATATATATATATATATATATATATATATATATATATATTTATATATAAGACAAAAAGTAGCGTGGAATCCACAAACAGTATATAAAATAAGCAAAATGTCTATTGAACTAGAGAGTTAAGTAATGTACTATATTGGTAATATGATCACTTTGTCAAGCTAGGATTTTAGTAAATTTAATGAAAAATTCAAACTTCCATTTGATATGTCTTTCAAAATTTTTTGACATTGTAGTTAAATTTGACGGAAATTTGCTTATTTTCAATGTTATTGGGAGGGTATTGCTTAGTTTTGAAGTTTAGGGGATATTGCATGTGTACTGTAGTTAAGGGAAGTGTGAGCTGCTCCACCTCAAAACCAGTTGGACCAGTTGGTGATGAGGAGGACGCACTCTAGTCTTTCATGGCATTCAACGTTGCACCCCGTGGGCCTGTTTTTAGAGTCGAATTGTGGTCTTTCCAATGGGAGAAAGTGCAATTTTATTATTGATAAGTTATGCATATGGGTTTTGAAGTCATGATTTCACCCTTCAGAATGGGTGGAGGTGGAGGTGGAGGTGGAGGTGGAGGACTTATAATGTGAGCTTGAACTCATTAGCATGGTGAAGGTGGAATCTTATGTTGAATGTGGTTTGATGGTTTGGTTGTCATGGAAATGAGGGGAAAGGAAGAGGGAATTTATGACTTTGATATATGTGTTTGTTTTTACTTGGGTTCTAAGGAAAATATAACTTAGGGTGGGTGAGTTCTTTGTGGGTTGATTAGTGGAGCCTTCGATTAGTATAAATAGAGTAAGTTATTATCTGAACTTGTCATTTGTTTGTTTATGTGTGAGACTGCGTGCTATGGATTGGGAGCTTTGTAAAACTGCTGCATGCTGATATTGTTGTGGTCATGTGAAGTGGTGTGCTTTGACTTGGCTTGACATTTTAAATTGTTGATTTTTTTTTGTGAAACTTGGTTTTAAAATTGGGATAATTGGTTTGGCATTTGTTAATTTATGTTATTGAGAGCATTATGGATAATAATTCTTTTTTAAGTTTGATCCTCTTACCCTTCTTATAATGTTGGAACTTTTCTAACATGTTTTGGCAGGTTGAGGAACCAAATGATCGGAAGATCAGTAAACTATGTGAATATGCCTCAAAAAATCCTCTCCGTATCCCAAAGGTACGAGGTCTCTGTTTTGTGACAGACATTGTGGAAGAATGGGTGTGAATACATTGTTTTGCATGAGGATCATATTTGCCTAGGACCTTGCATGTTTGGTTCGTTATTTATTTATTCCTGTTTATGCAACAGTTTCATATAATTGGAATTAAATGGATTATGTTTATGTGCTATAAATAAATTAATATGTAGAAGGTGTTAATATGGAAGTCTTGATGGAAAGCTATCTATTTGGAAGACTGATAAAAGGTTATCCAAATAGAAAGAGTATATCTGAGTCTCTAGGGAAGGACACCTTGATTGTGTAAAGATCTTACTTATTGCATGCACTTTGGTTAATGTATAGTTACATCACTTCTAATCTCCAGGGGTTGAAAGGGTTTAGTGGCAGGCATCAAGGTAGAGTGTGTGATAGTGGCTATCCAATTTATTTATTTATTATTTTTTTTATTGGAGAGGTTACTGATGATAACCAAATGGAATGGACTTGTTTGATGCCTATAGCGAGGAAGCTTGTTTTGTTGAGGATTACTTGTTTCACTCCTACATGCACTGTATTGTTTTGATTGAATAAATTAGGCATTTTGAAGGAGCCCAAGAGACTTGAAAGAAATTTAAAGAAGCATACCTATCAAAAACAGAAAAAGAAATTTAAAAGAAGCATATAGTTTTATTGACCATTGGAAACTTAGCTTGTGGGGCAATATATTAGGAGGTTTGTTTTTTTGGTTTTAGTTTTGTTGAGTTAATGTCAAGTTAGAAATTTGCAAGATAACTTTTGATTAAGTAGGACTAAAACAGAGTAAATGGAATGTAAGTTTAGTATAAGTAGGAACAAAGATGAAGTGGCTGTAAGTCTTTATAGTTAAGAGATATAAAAAAGCATGAGTTTTCAATATCTTGGATCATTCAGCTCCATCATCTTTTGAAAATTTAAGTAGACGCATTGTGCCACTTGCCTATTGGTTGAAATTCCATATCTGTGTAGCTCTAGAGAATAACTTCAACCCTGAAGGCATCATGCAATTACTAGAAGCCTGAAAATCAGGATATGCCTGTGATGAAGGATTGATATTTTTCTATAAAATGATTTATATGCTGCAATCAGGTCCAGAAATCAGTTGGAATTTATTTAAACATTTTGGAATAAAATTTTAGCTATATTTGTTATTTGATTGCTTTTATCCCTTCCCCTATTGTTATTGTCTTTCCTCTTACCACTTATTTGTCTCCCTATTGATGTCCTCCTTTGTTTCACAATTGTAGTTGAAGGTGCGGTAATTGTTGTAAAAAAAATGCTTCTATCATGCTATAGGGATCATGCATTCATGCTCGCAGCTGAAATTTCATAATTACTTCTTTATAACAATTCTTCTAGGGCATGCATATTGTCATATGACTTTAATAATGAAATCAATGATAAGTAGAAAAGCTTTGAAGTTTGTAGAGTTGCTTTCATAGCTCTGATTTTTTTTGACAAGCCTTGCTTAGATGGTTACTTACTTCTTGGTTCTGAAAATTCATTTTTTGTTTCTCAAATTCTAATATTTTGTCCTTTTTTATTTTTGAAAGTTTGATAGAAATTCCATATTTATACTCTTCCCAGATCACAAGTTCTCTTGAGCAAAGGTGCTACAGGGATTTGAGAAACGAGCACTTTCATTCGGTAAAAGTTGTCTTGTGCATCTACAGGAAGTTGTTGATCACTTGTAAGGATCAAATGTGAGTTTTTTTCCCCTTTTCTTTTTGTATTAGTTTTGAGTCAAGGAACTTTCCTTTTTCACATTCCTAAGAGAAACTAGATCTAACGGGCTGCTGAGCTGTTAATGGCATACAAATACATTGTTCCATCTATTATATCTTAAATTGATATATTAAAACCAGAATTTAAGGTGGTAATCAGATCTAAGCAACAGCAGACTGTTTGGTGTGATATTTCTCACTTACTAATTGCTAGCAGATTGAAATATTATATACTTTCTTAGTAGGGGAAAAAATTACCTCTCATCAAATATGAGCTGGTTACTTGTACTGTCCTAGAACTTTTGTTGTGAACTTTGATTACTCCACTAATTAGATATGTGTCAGGCTGACCTGTTCCATTAGTTGCTGTTATAAACTTTTAATGGACATCAATTTGTTGTTTGAGGGTCATGCTAGCCAATTACAAGCTGATTAGGTACTCTTCATTGTCTTTTGCATTATAATCAAATGATTTTAATTAAATTTGTTTATAAGCAATAAGATTTATTAAAAAAAAATGTTATGCAAGCTCATGATGATGAGCACCCCATAACCTGAAAGAATTACAAAAGATTATGTACAAAATAGAAGTGATTCTCTGAATTCTATGAGAGTGCTACCATCTGTGAGACACGCCTGGTACCAATCAAAGGTGGTATGAAGCTTCTAGCTGATATTTTGATCTCTCTGTAAGACCCCATGCACTAGGTTTTTCAAAGATTTCTTTTCAATTTGCATATGTGAATGCTTTGAAGTAGGATTTGTAACATGTTAGTTGAATAGATATGTTAGAATTTGACCTAGCTAAGTTAGCTAATTAGTTTTGTATATGCTGATGACAAGTTTGATTTATTGCCCTATTTTTTCCTCATGTGATGTATCCCTCAGCCGTCTTAAGACATGGTGATTTTAGGTACATAGAGTAGTTTTTTTGTAGGCTTTCTCATACACAAACTCACACAAAAAGGAATATGGATAGCTAGCATTATTCCCATTCTAATCAACATGTGTTCTTGTCTGACCCATGATATAGGCCACGATACCTGTATATTGATTTTGAGGTTCAATGTCAAGCACCTTAGACTGATGTCTTCTGCATCTGTTTCAGCACATAGTCTCTTTCTAAATACCATTGAAATATTTTCCCAGAAAAAGAGACTAGGTATTGTCCATTAATCATGTGGAATTTTTAGTTGGACATTAAGTTTGAGATGCTACTTCATAAACTTTGTGCATTGGGTACGATCTTCTATGTAATAAGAAAATTTCTCTTCATTGGGCAGGAGAAGTTTCTTGGAACAGTATCAGCAAAGGGATACTGCATGCCTAACTATTGAATTGGACATTTATTTTTAAACTCACTTTATGCACATAGACATTACATATGCTTTAGTTACATACACAAGTTATGATCTGTGACAATTTATGGCAGGCCATTATTTGCAAGTAGCTTGCTTAGCATTATCCACATTCTGCTAGATCAAACACGGCATGATGAAATACGCATTTTAGGATGCCAAGCTCTTTTTGACTTTGTGAATAACCAGGTCGGTGGTGTTGTTAGATTCTTTTGTTTTCAGGTTGTCGCTTGTTTATTTCAGGAAATACTTGACTGTAATTGCTTATATTTTTAAGCTTGCAGATTCTCTGGAAGTCCTTAAGCTCATGAGATATCTTAATTTTGCAGAGGGATGGTACTTATATGTTCAACTTAGATGGCTTGATTCCAAAAATTTGTCTTTTAGCTCAAGAAATGGGGGAGGAGGGTTTGGTTCTACATTTGCGTTCAGCTGGGCTTCAGGCCCTTTCATCACTGGTAATTCATCCACATGCCAGTATAACTATGTCTCTGCACTTACTTGTTTTCCACATTAACATATTTAGTGACATGGTTATTATGCATAACATTGTTTTAATTGGTAGATTTCACATGCACCCAATAGGTCTTGAATACATGATATTTCATTCACGCATTATGGGAGATGTGCTATTTGTCATACTTTCCACTGCACTAGAGTCCACATGAGACACTCTTAATTTTGCTTTGTTTTCATTTTCTATTTCTAAAGTATATGAATTTTCTCCATTTATTTCTATCATATATATGTATAGATTCCATGGGTACTTTTTCGTTTCTCTCTGAAATACAGCATGAAAAGTACCTCTCAATTTTGCATAAATTAATAATTCAAAGTCCTGAAGCTTCACCATTGATAAATAAATTAAAAAAATAATAATCTGTATGAAGAAATATTTTCTTTATAATTATGTCATATGATGACATACACTCACTAGCTTCATTTACCTTTTACATCATAGATATTACAACTTGGCAGCATTATGAGGATATCCCACTTTGCCTAATTCATTTTAACTGCCTGCTTTCATTTTTGTAATTTGGCATTAAAAAAAATAACTTTTGTTGGAATTACATCGTAAGCACTGGATTAAAAGTCTCAAGTACCAGGTACTCAGGTACTTCTCATACTATATGAGTGAAAAGAGCACAACTGCATGAAAGATGAAGCATGTTTTACTCCTGTCACATAATGAGTGATATAGTTGCCAATTCTTTGTCCCATAAAATGTCCACTTCAAAAATCAAAGCATTATTCTCCCATAATACTTTGTTTTAAAAGCAAGTATGCACCTCACTTTGCATGTTGATTTACCTTTAAAGGAGAGATTTGAAAATTTATGCAAAAAGTTAAACATTTTGGCTCTTCTTCAAATTTTTGCATTTGTCAACTGAGCCACTTATTATGGGACAGACAGAAACAGAGTAATTGAATAAGGAAATCGATAGACAGGCAGGATGTGCATGGACCCATTTGGTGAGAATTAGAAATAAAGGATACTATGGTACATGTGATTCTTAAGTAATATTTTGAGGAAAAAAAACTTCATCAAAAAGGAGGATCAGATGTTGACATATAAAGAGTTGTTATCCTTAACAAACCAGGATCATCATGCACACTCTAAAAGAATCTATATTTCTTTTAATCTTTTATGAGGCCTCGATCATATTGTTTTAAACATTTTCATATAAATATCTTTGTCTTGTTGCAAGCCTTCCCCTTTTGTTAGATCGCGTTTCCTTTGAAAACTATTGCCATTTCACCACAGCTTCTCCTGCTTGACAGATTTGATATCATTCAGACCTTTGGTTAATTATTCTATTTGCAGGTCTGGTTCATGGGTGAATTCTCCCATATTTCAGCTCAATTTGATCATGTGAGTTAACTTGTTACCATTTAATTCTTAATTTATATCTCGAGTATTTTGGTGTTGCTAGACTTATCCAAAAAAAAAAAGTATTTTGGTATTGCTAGAGATTTTTTTCAAAACTTGTTAATATGTTAATGCTGTGTTCTTTGACTGGGAACTAAACACAATCCATTTTTTTGAATTCGATAGCTGTTGAACTATTCTATATCAAACTTAATACTTTTGAGACTTTTTTTTTTTTCATTTATCTCCCCTTCAAGATAAGTGTGCGTGTGTGTGTGTGTTACCTTTTAATTATTTTTCTTCTTCTTTTTAGAATTTCTGTTGTTACTTTTTCCTTTATTAGCACCAGTCTTCCTAATAATTCCAGTGGCATACTTGTTATCTTATGGTTTTATGTAGCAAAACTGTTGTTGGCATCCAACAGCTTTCTTTGTTTCTTCATAAATTAGGTTGTTTCGGCTGTCTTGGAAAATTACGGAAGTCTGAAGAAAAATTCGGATGCTCTTACCTATGGCAAACAAGATGCCCAGAATGGGCTTGTCGAAGAAGCTGCTCCTTCCTCAGATGCCTTGACAAGGATTTCTTCTTGGAGGATGATAGTGAGTGAGAAAGGCGAAGTTAACGTGCCTGTGTAATTCCTCTTGACCTATATAAGATAATCTAGTTAAATATCCTTGCATTATTAATCTTATTATAACTAACATCTACTTCTTTTTGGAAAAATAATTTTCATTGTAGAGATGATGCCAAGAATCCCAGATTTTGGTCAAGGGTATGCTTGCGCAACATGGCCAAGTTAGCCAAGGAAGCTACAACTGTACGGCGCGTCTTGGAATCTTTGTTCCGCTATTTTGATAATGGCAATCTCTGGTCTCTAGAACATGGTTTCGCTCTTTCTGTCTTGCTGGACATGCAGTCAATGATAGAGAAATCTGGTATTTAAAATTTTATTCAGTTTCTTAAAATTGTTCTCAGTGAACTCAAGCTATTTTGCTTTCTAACACAGTTTTTTCCTTTATGAATTGTCATCTTGGATTTCTAGTGTAAATGTTTCTCTCTTCAATTTGCAGGGCAGAACATACACTTTCTGTTGTCCATCTTGATCAAGCATCTTGATCACAAGAATGTTCTTGAAAATCCTAGTATTCAGCTAGACATTGTTGATGTCGCTACCTCCCTTGCTCAACAAACAAAGGTTCAGCATTCTGTGGCCATAATTGTAGCCCTGAGTGATATGATGAGACACCTGCGGAAAAGTATACACTGCTCACTTGATGATTCAAATCTGGGGGCTGAATTAATTCAATGGAACCAAAAATATCGAGCTGCAGTTGACGAATGCCTAGTGCAGTTGTCACACTTGGTGATTCTATTCTCCTCGATGATTTGGAGGGTTTTGCTTGAATATATCTATAATTGATGTGTTCTATAATTAGTTATTTTGGAATTTTAGATACTAATGCGAAATTATCAGTCTCCTCAGGTAAAATATCTGAATGATGTGCAGGTTGGAGATGCAGGTCCGGTTCTTGACGTTATGGCTGTGATGTTAGAGAATATGTCAAATATTACAGTTATGGCCCAGACCCTGATTTCCACTGTTTATAGGGCTGCTCAAATTGTGGCATCCATACCAAATTTGTCATATCAAAACAAGGCAAGCACACTTCAAATTTTTGAGTCATTGTCTGATCTTTATAATATGATTGATTGATTTTTTGCAGTTGTTTCTTATATAATTTTTTGATTTTATTTTTATCTGAATTCTCTAGTCTTTTCCTGCTGCATTATTTCATCAACTACTCCTAGCTATGGTCTCTGGGGACCATGAAATAAGGGTGGGCGCACACCGTATATTTTCTGTTGTTCTTGTCCCATCTTCTTTTTGCCCCCGTTCTTGTGCTGCTACTTCCTACTCCACCAAGGCAACTGATATTCAAAGGACACTCTCAAGAAATGTAACTGCGTTTTCTTCTTCAGCCGCACTCTTTGAGAAATTGAAAAGGGAGCAGTGTTCATTACAACAAAATAGCTGTCCAGTTATGACTTTAGAAGTTGAGGATGAAAAGATGAATAATAATTCGATTCTGAGCACATTGAAGTCAACTTACAGCCAAGGTCATGGTTCAAAAAGGCATCCATCTACCATAACCCCAGGTGAAACTGTAGATAATGGGGATGCAACAGAAGATAATTATTTCAGGGTAAACAAGTTGAAGCCAACTCACAGCCGAGTTTATAGTATTAAAAGGCTTTCATCATCTATAGCTGTTGAAGACATATCTGTTTGTAATTCAAATAAAGAACTGGTATGTGCTAACATTCCTCATTTTCACATTCTTTATATAGATTAGTACTTTAGATTTCAGATTTATGCACCATCATCATCTTGTATGATCATTGTTTTCTGATTAAACCATGGCAGATATTATCCCTTAAGTTGAGCAGTGTTCAGATAACTCTACTACTTTCATCAATTTGGGCGCAGTCCATCTCTCCTTTAAATACACCTGAAAACTATGAAGCAATAGCTCATACCTACAGCCTTGTGTTACTATTTGCACGGACCAAGGTATCGGTGTTGTTCTTTGCTGGTTGACATTATCATGAATGTGATATTCTTCTTTGGTAAATGGTGATTGATTTCCATGTTTTTATTCTTTGTTTTGATGATGAATCCTTTGGTTCATTCCACTGATAGTTGTATATGAGCTGCATTTTTTACTTTCTCAATGGCTGGTGTTTTCTTATGGTATGAATTTAATTGCTTCAACTTGGATTAACTGATCAATACTTTGTGACCATTTTACCTAATGTTAAACACTAGGATGTGAAAACTTGCAAGGGATGCCACACTCGTCATTGGCCATGCCTTATGGAGATCATTTATTTAAATCTCTCATACGGGGTCCTCTTAAGGACAAAAACTCACAGGAGCCCCCCCACCCCCAAAAAATAAAAATAAAAAATATACTAGGATATTTCCCTTGCAAGAATTGCAACTTTGTCAGAACCTCCAAAAACTCCAAATATATAAACATACATTATGTGACATTCCCTGACTTTACACAAGTGAAATCAAATCCATGATGATTGGTCTTGCTTTGAGGCATGCTTGTGACAATCAATATAACAAATAGTTCTTGGAATCATGATTTTTTGAGTTCTTTGTTTGGAGTTCTTGGAATCATAATTGTGACAATCAATTTAAAAATAGCTCAATTGTTTATGAAATATGATTTTGGAAATAATATATTTATCTTTAAGCTTTAGTTTCTCAACCAACCTCCTATTTGACTCCATAAAGATAGTGTGGATTCCTTCTGTAGAAAATAATTACAGATTGGGTTTCTTTGTTAGACTGTAGAAGGCACAAGAATGGTATGGTAGCAAGTTTCATTATTTATTTTTCTCTTTTTTCTATAGGATTCTAATATAGCCATAAAATTACTTTCTTTCCCTGGTTTTGTATTAGCGGCGGTTAATATATTTAACTCTGTAGTTATATCCTTTTCAAGATTCTTAGTCTTTACAAATTACCATGGGATTCATATTTGGTTATTTATTTCCATGGTGCTCCCTGGTTTTCATTTGGTGTATTTCTTATAATTCACTCTGTCATGTAGAACTCATCCAATGAGGTTCTAATTAGAAGTTTTCAACTGGCATTTTCTTTAAGGAGTATTTCTCTTGGAGAAGGAGGTAGGCTCTCTAGTCCGACATTATTTACAATTTATTGTTCTGTATGTGCAATTCTTGAACTCCTGCAAGGTTTTTTGGCCATATAACAAAATGCTCATACCATGGGAATGCATGATACTAATAATTAAATTGCGTGATTTCTACTTTTCCCACTCGTACTTTAAAATTCCAAATACCATGAGAGGAGTTTACTTATCTGGGGGAAAACAAATTTCTTCACAATTATGGGTCAGAAGCAGAATAAAATTATAGTAGCATGCTTTCAGATTAAAAAAAATATATTAAGGAACTAATGAAATGAGATTGGAATGGTTTTATGTTGATAATTTAGATAATTCACTTTTCTTATTCAAGAATTTGGTTTTCTTTTCCTTTTTTTTTGGAAGGGGGGGGGGGGGAGGAGAAAAGATGTATTATGAATTAAGATTAGCAATTGAATACCTTTATTTTAATTATTATTATTAGGTATATTTTGCATGAGTACCCTAGAATTGCAATGGACATAATGTCCATTTGGTTTTTTATAGCAATTTTGGATTCCATCTCTGCAACTGAAGAGATGTATTTTGCAGCAGCACTGCACCCATCACGCCGCCGATCTCTCTTTACTTTGGCAACATACATGATTATCTTCTCATCAAAAGTATATGATGTTCTCCCACTTGTTTCCCTTGTGAAAGCTGCACTTACAGATGAAACGGTAGGGGCAAAATTATATATTAGGATTTGTTTGTATTGGTTTATTTTGTAGCATGTGTCATTCTTGGATTTCCATTTTATGCTTTTCATGTGTTAAATTCACTCTGTTCTCTATTTTATCTGCATATGCATTTGATTTTTTCAAATATAGGCAAATGTGTGTCATATAGGAAAGTTGAAAGTGTTCAAAGTAAAGCGTACTTCCTACATACCTTTATACATGGGTGACTTTGTATTAGGTTGATCCATTTCTACGGTTAGTTGATGATTGCAAGTTGGAGGCTGTCAATGCTGGACTAGACCATCTGATGAAAGTTTATGGATCAAAAGAAGATGACGAAGATGCTCTAAAGTCACTTTCAGCAATAAAAATAAGCAAGAGCCAATGTAAAGAATCATTTGCTACCACAATTGTACAGACCCTGGGAAAATCTTCCAATGTAACCCTGATCTCACATTCTCATGATATATAATGCATTTAATGGGATTACCGTACTGACTTTTTAGATCTTTGCACAGCATGAGTCATCTCTTATCAGAGAGCAGTTGCTTAGTGATTTTTTGCCTGATGACATATGCCCGTTGGGAGGTCAGTTATCCAAGGAGACACTGGGACAGTTCTACCAACTTGAATTACAAGATAACGAGCCTCTTGATGTGGTAACTTGTACAGCTTTTTTTGTCCTCACCACCCCCTGGGAAAAAAAAAAAAACCTCAAAGATATGTATTGATATGTAGTAATTTGTCCATAAGAATTATCGTATACTAATTTATTCGATCATATATATATTTCATTAACCAGGGTATACTTGTACTCCACCAACCCTTTTGATGTATGTGTAAATAACAGAAACAACCCTAACCTTAATATGGTTGTTCTGACTTCACTCTTCATGTCTCATGATGTACTCTTGGTGTCCTTGTTCAGGTTGACCATCCGTTATTTACAACTGATGATGACATTTTAACCAATGCATTTGAAAGACCAGCTGATTCTGGCACACAGCAGGGCATGGAAAGTACAACCCTACTGAGTGTTGATGAACTTTTAAATTCAGTAAGTTATCTCTATTTTTGAGAGACACACTCACACACACACACACACACACACATATATATATATTTGTATATATGTATGTATGTGCACATATGATTTTGTTTTTTGCTCATGAGTGTACAGATGAAGTTTTTTCTTTTTTAGATCTCGCTCTTCATTTGATATTATATGATCCAGATCCCGATGTTATCAAAATCATGATCTGGATTGTAGAATTATATGATCCTATGATCCCACTTTAGCAAATGACTCTGATCACTCCAGTGCTCCCTGAATCGTTTGGAAATAGAATCCTGGAATGATCATTTCAGGATTGGTTAGGATCAGTAGGATCATACAATTTTATGATGCCACGCTAATCTTGCATTTATTATCATTTGGGCTATGACTGTCGCAGACCGGCTTGAAAATTGTTTGAGCTCTCAGGCTAAATTTAAAAAAACATTTGGGCATTGGGCTTTTGTGATATATTTAAATCAAAATGTGGCCCCAAATACAATTTCAAAAGGCCCTAAAAATTTTCCCCAGTTTCCCAAATCATGCAAAAAGCTCTCAAGAGGCTGTGAGGTCAGAGAGAAGATGGGCTGAGATTAAGAATTTAAGATTTTCTCACAGTGTGATCAACAATATAGCATTGGCTCCCTTTTTTTCCTTCCCACTCAACTTATTTTCCAGAATTTCAATAACTGCAGTAAGTACTTATCTGTAAAGTCACTCCTTATAGGTTCTGAGTCTGGATTTTGCCATGGCATGTATGTCTGGAAGTCGAAATGTCTTTGAGTTAGCTCTGGTTATAGGAACTGTTATAGTTTCTTGCTTTTCTTCTTTCTTTTGTCTATCTAACTTTTGTGCCAGGGCGGTCTATTTTCCTGCCAGTGATTAAAAAATCTGCCATAAAATCAATTCTCCTGAGAGGGCACTTTGCCTTTTCTTTTCTTTGGTTTTTTTCCCCTTTATTAGTGAAAGATTAGGTCTGCAAACTCATAGTATTAAGAAGAATCTTGGTTCAAAATTTTCTGCAGCTTTAATGTTTACATACTTAGGCTTGTAATACATACTCCAGTCATGTGAATTCTAGAGAATATTACCACTAATTTTATTGTGTATGTTTGACATCATTATGACTGGACATGATCTAGGAAAAAAATAAAAACTTCAATGCTTTATTGCAAAGGTGTTTGAAATTAGAATCTCTAGTAAGTGAAAATGTCCACAGGGTGTAGGACAACTTAGAAAATTTTTCCATGTTTGCGGTGGGTTTAGGGTTAGGAAATAAAGAGAATTAGAGAGAAATTAGGGCTGTTCAGGGGTTGCATGACAGTACCCGTGAACAGCAACTTTAGAAAGAGAAGAGAGGAGAAAGAACCAACAAAGGCCAACATGCCTATTGTTCAAAACACTCAATTTTATTACTAAAATATCCTTGACTCTAGAATAACCAAATATAATATAAAACCTAATTAACTACCATGGACACTTATTCTTGGGCTTTGCCTTAGCCTTAGGCTTTCAAAGAGGATGTTCTTTCTTGTACCATGCAATGGCTGTGCCATCACAGGGGCCCCAAAGTTGAGTAATGAAGAAGAGGTATCTTCATCTCAAAGAGGAAAGTATAGTTTAGATTTGAATGGAAATAGGAATTAGGCTTTAAGCTGACACAGAAACAGCTTGAAGCCAGAGAATGGTAGTGACAGTGCTGTTAGTAATATCTGTGATACCCTTAGACTGGTGGAAAGATTCCTGGATATACTTATGCTTGAGTCTTGACATGAGTAATTTCTTTGGTACTGGTTTACTAATTACAAGGGAAAACATACTACTCAACTTCCCCTGAAATTGTGCAGAGTTGTAAGATCCACCTGCATTTTAGATTGTATAAAAGTATTTCCAAGATGAAGGCCAGGCCTTGGTGCGATGGCAAGTGCATTCCACCAAAAGCAAAAGGTTGCGGGTTCAAGTCTAAGAACTAGCCTCTCCAAAAAAAAAAAATTTGGGGGTATCATTGTAATTTACGATCTTGATGTACTCCTATCCACGTACACTCCCAGTGTACTTGGGTCTTTTTGATTACTGATATTTCGTTATTTATCAATAATAATAATAATAATTATGGGGGGTAAGGCTACCTATCAATCACCTACCCCATACCCTAGAAGTGGAAGAGGTGAACAACATGGGAGCTAAAAGATGGAATCCAAGAATTCACAATTCTTGATGGTACTATGGTTGCTTGATTCTTCTGCACTTTTGTGCATATTTCATTTGGAACCTATGTTTGCTGTTGACAGCTGATCAATATGTAAGATGTATTAGAATCTTTGTTGTTCGACCTGTCATTGACAAAGAAGGTGAGTCGTCTCATTCATTTGACCAATTCTTCATTGATTGAGCAGTGGTTTTGGATTTTATCCAAATTGTGAATGATCTAGAGAGGGTATAAGATTACGAACTAAGATGACTCTAATTATGGCTATCGGAATGCGTGCAGAATGAACCAACTTGATACTTTGGCATTATCAGCACACGGAATATCTTTCAGATTTCTTAGAATTACAGGGCTTGTGGAGAGGCAAAACAAAGAAGAAGAAAATATTGAACAGAGAAAATTAGTGTAATAGACTGGAAATCCTTCCCCCCACCCCACCCCCCCGCGAAGGAAAAAAAAAAAATTGCATCAAAGCACAACCTCCTCCAGGGCACTATGTTGTTTCATTTTCAACTTCTATTGCACAGTTTCAATAAATTTCTCATAAGAAGGTGGTGTGTATGTAGGTTTTGGAGACTACAAATCAGGTAGGAAGATTTTCATTCTCAAACCCCAATGACATGACATATAAGGAAATGGCTGGCCATTGTGAGGCCCTTCTAGTGGGAAAGCAGCAGAAGATGTCCACTTTCATGAATCCCCAACAGGTTCAAGAAAGTTTAGTTAGCATTTCTTATCATGATTACCATGGAAAAGAGCTGCCTCCTTATTCCCCAGTTCAGCCTGTTTTTCCTTTGGTACTTCCTAACTTTATCATACATTAGATTCTTATACTGGCTTTCTAATTTCTTTAAGACACAAACATATTGAGCAAGAAGTGCAACTTAGCTGCTAACTGATTTCTGCCAAATGATTTGATTCTGAAACCATCTGGAATTGCAGGGTGGAAATCCATTCCTCGACTCAAACATGGGCGCTTCACACAACCCATCCATTGCTAATGGTCCTATGCTTTGTGCAACTGAGTTTCAGCATCATCCCCACTTCTTTCAGCTCCCATCATCAAGCCCATATGAAAACTTTTTAAAGGCTGCTGGTTGTTGATGCCCTCAAATGGATAGTAACTCTTATAGGGATGATGTATCGACCGGAGTTTTGTGGTGATGCATGCAATGACTGGGGCTTGAACTCCTCGGTGGGCTACATAATGCTCAGAATTCCTTGCACTGGTTGCTTTCCAAATTTTGCATTGCCTCAGTTGTTATAGCTGGATCAGTGATTGTGTTGTTTTCTAACTTTAGTCAAACAGTTCACCAATTCATAGCTGATGCCATCATTAATTTTTATTCTTTTTTTCTTTCATTTTAACAGGGAGGATTTTTCCCCCTTATATTGGCTTCTTCCCCCATTTTTTTGTAGGGTGTTGAAATGTGCAATAGGTACTGGGCTGAATATGGGTATTCTTTCATTGTTGTCAAGGCACATTTCATAATTGTCATATGAGGCATTTGTGAAGTTATTATTTTTGGTATAGGAGAGCTGGAGAGGAGTTTGTAATATTCAAATTTTCTGTAAAAGAAGACAAGCAATGCAAGTTTGTCTATAATGATGTTTGGAAGGTAAACTTAAGCTCCTTTGCATGAAGTAGTTTTTTAAATATACATCTTTCTTACTTATCAACAAAAAAAAAAAAAAAGTAAACTTAACTTTCAAGTTTGCCCATATTTATATCTGCCACCATCTAATTTTATTTTTTTGTTTATGAACGCCTTCTTGGATCATACACTTAGACGGGATATTTTTATGCGAGTGAATTTATATTCGATGGATTGTAAATTATACCAATATTTATTTTAATTTGCTTGTACATTTATCCTACTTGTTTAGCAGAATTTAAGGCTTTAGGATCTGTGCTTTGTAGGCTGCTTTGAGATTCCATATTACATACATTTTTTGGTTTAATCTTGACAGTAAGAATTTTGTTTTGTTTTTATTAAAAAATGGTTTGTTTAATGTATACCTCTTTTTCAAAATTTCAAAATAAGGGAATTACACAAAACCACTTTAAATTTATACGTATGTCCTAATTAATTTAGTCATTGATAGAGGGTTTTTTTTTTAATTATAATTTATAACTTAATGTTTCATATTATGTCCTAACTAGATTCCTCTAAAAATATGTCTTAACTAGACGGTATCTCTTACAAATCATTCAGTGAAGCAAGCCTCTTACATGCCTTTGATGCTTGTGAATGCTTGTGCAAGGCCGATTCCATGAAGGTGGTATTATGTATCGTAGCAACATTCCTCTCATATGAAGGTGAATCCAACATTCCTTTCATATGAAGGTGAATCCCTGTGCTTACAAAGTCCACTTTCATGTAAGAAGAATGTTGTATAACATTAAAATGGTTCTACAAAACAAATTACCTACAACCACAACCAAACCCAAGGTCAATTACACAACTTGCTTAGGTGTTATTTTGTGATTGAATTTGAGGGCTTATAAAAGGAATCACCACATAAACTTAATAATAAAAAAATTAGGTGCATCAATTACATTGTAACACTTAAACAAGTAAACATATTGTGAATTTGTCATTTGAGTGTGAAGTTGGGTGTGCATTTTTCTATACAAAATAATAAATCTGTCTTTAAAAAAAATTAACAAATATATTTATTTATTGCATTGTAGCTACTAAGTAGTAAGAAAATCTATCATATATCTAATACATGCATCTATCATTTCACATGAGATGGACCCTCACAAGTGTGAACCCGTCTAATATGAGAGAATGGATAAGAGAAAATTGGTATTTGCCCCTAATTTACAAATTATGCAACAAAATGCCCTTATTTTTTAAACTATATATCAAAATACCATTGTTTTTTAAATTCAATTTTAATAAAATCAAGTTGCAGGTGGAACTAGATCTCCTCAAAATTGAGTTCTGTGTATATTTTAAAGTGTAACTTGATATTAGCAATGTCAAGTTCTACTTAAATTTAAAAAAAAAATTTAAGTGACAAAATATACATAGAACTCAACATTACTAATGGCAAATTTCACTCGTAACTCAATTTTGTTAAAATTAAATTTAAAAAACAATATCATTTTGCTAAATAGTTTCAAAACACACATTTTACTCCATAATTTGCAAATTAAGGCAAATGCTCATTTTTTTTTCCCAATAGATTCATGACGTATGTAATGCCACCTCATGGCTAGTGCCTCAATCGCAATCATCATTAAAATCTTGTCCAAGCAAAAAGAGTAAACGATTCTCACGTGATGCACGTGGTTTAGGCTTAAAGACACCACATAAACTTAATAATAAAAAAATTAGGTGCATCAATTACAACGTGCACTTAAACAAGTAAACATATTGTGGATTTGTCATTTGAGTGTGAAGTTGGGTATGCATTTTTCTATACAAAATAATAAATCTGTCTTAAAAAAAAAAAAAAGGAACAAATATATATATTTATTGCATTGTAGCTACTAGGTAGTAAGAAAATCTACCATATATCTAATACATGCATCCATCATTTCACATGAGATGGACCCTCACAAGTGTGAACCCATCTAATATGAGAGAAAAAATAGATAGGGGAAAATGGGTATTTGCCCTAAATTTACAAATTATGCAGCAAAATACCCTTATTTTTTAAATTATATTTCAAAATACCATTGTTTTTTAAACTCAATTTTAACAAAATTGAGTTACAGGTGGAACTTGATATCCTAAAAATTGAGTTGTGTATATTTTTAAGTGTAACTTAATATTAGCAATGCCAAATTCTACTTAAATTTTCAAAAAAAAAAATTAAGTAGCAAAATATACATAGAACTTAACGTTACTAATAGCAAATTTCACCCGTAACTCAATTTTGTTAAAATTAAATTTAAAAAACAATATCATTTTACTAAATAGCTTCAAAACACACATTTTACTCCATAATTTGCAAATTAAAGCAAATGCCCATTTTTTTTCCCAATAGATTCATGACGTATGTAATGCCACCTCATGGCTAGTGCCTCAATCGCAATCAGCATTAAAATCTTGTCCAAGCAAAAAGAGTAAACGATTCTCACGCGATGCACGTGGTTAAGGCTTAAAGACACCACAAAATGCCATTATGTACGAGCAGAGCATCTACCTAGCATGACTAAATGCCAATCTTTTTTTTTTTTTTCTTACAAAAATAAAAAGTAGTTGTAGTAAACTGTATAAATGTTTTTATCTATCTATCTGTCCGTCTATATCTAGAATCTTCGAGGGATCGTTGAAATATCAAAACCATAAAACCAAATACAAATCGCATTTTCCACTCCAAATTCCAAGCTCTGAAATTCTTTACCTCCACCTGTAAGTCTCTCTCTCTCTCTCTCTCTCTAAATCTGTTTGTTTCCCGAGAAAATCCAGTCCTCGATCGCACTCTGTTTCATGTTTTACAGTAGCGAGAATTCAAACTGTAGCCGTAAACTAGTCTCAGCTGAATAGTGGAGTTTCTGTTTGTTTTCAGCTACATTTTCTCGGTAACCAAACGGAGAGTAAACTATGTTCGAATTGTGCGCTGACTTTTTGATGTTACTTCATTTTTTTTTTTTTGTGCAGAGATTTGATCGTGAAAGTCAAAGCCCTAGGTGTGTTTGCTAAATTTGTGAGTAATGGACGAAGTTCACGAGGAGCAAAGTCAACCGCTCGGTAATTCATTACATTTCTGATCTTTGAAGGGTTTAATCTAGGTCATTGTATGTTTTGTCATTCGATTTTGAACAAAAATTGTTTGCTTGATATTTGTAATGGCAATGATTCTGAGCTGTTTTATGCATCACATTTGGCTTATAGTGAATGAAAATTGCAAGCTTGGTTGATAAAGAAAGTATTTTTGTAGTCTGTTTGAGGATAATTTTTCAATGATATAGTTCAAGTTTTTGGGAATCTAGGCTGACCTTTTGATATATGTGTAATTGCTAAACTTGTTTAATTGTGTTGCAATGCAATGCGGTAATGCAGATGTATTTTATTAGAAAAATAGCCAACCCAAGTACACTGAAAATATACTATAGGGGCAAAACATCAAGAGTTCAAATTACAATGATCAATTAAAACAGAAAGGGGAAAACAAGAAAAGGATGGCAAAACTAGACTCCATTCAAGGAGAGTAAGGAAGAAAAAAGACTTAATCTTGGGAATAGGTTGTTCACAGCCCTCAAAGTTTCTAGCATTCCGTTTCTGCCAAATAGGCCATGTGAATTTTTATCATTGGATTGTGTTTGCCATGAATGTAAATATCTAATTAATTCTTGGACTAGATCATGCTAAGTTTGACAGAGGTCCAGTTAATACTTGATTGGCTAAGCAATATATATATATATATATGCATAATCTAGTAACTGGAGTCTTGCTCTGCTTGGTTTTCAGCTTATTTGGGAGAAGAAAATGGTACTTTTCTCTATGATTTGTATGATTAGAAAGATTTCTCAATAGGCAGTCCTTACATGCTACAATTATTTGGAAACTTTAGGTTTAGGAAGTAACATCGTCACTACTAATCTGTACTTAGACCCTGCATGGCCCCACCTTTTGCAGATCAAGAGGAAGACAATGAAATACGTACTGAAAGTACTGCATTTGTGCATGGGGAACCTTCACAAGATGGTAATGGGCCCCCAAAAGTGGACTCTGAGGTGGAAGTTCTTCATGAGAAAGTCACAAAGCAAATCATTAAAGAAGGTCATGGTCAGAAACCATCCAAATATTCAACATGCTTTTGTAAGTGCCAGATAGTTTCTTATTTTTGTGCTTCTGAGCTATTTTCCACGAGCATTAATTATTCTCATATCTACAACTAATTTGCAGCTAATATTATCTAACTCATGTAGTTGTATGCCCTTAGTTGATCTGTCTAAATTTCTGTTTTTGTATCATTTGTCTCATGTCTGGCATTGAATGTGTGATAGTACTTTACCCAATGTCTCATTGAAACTTCAATGATGATTATCTTAATAAACTCATATTCGATATGTTTGTGGAAAACAGTATGGCAAAGGTTGAGACTGATCAATTTGAGGGGTCCATAACCTAGTATATTAAGCTTTAAAGCTATAGACATATACACTATTGGAAGTCATTCTGCCATTTGACTAACCATGGCTAAGGTGAAAAGTCTTTATGTCGATGCAATTTTTTCTTTTATATATATATAGGAGGTACGGATGTTTCTTTGATTTTCACCTTTATTACTAGTGTTTATCACTCTTCTCTCTACTTTTGATGGGAAATATTGTGTTGATTGCTGATTTTTTCTTGCATTTTACATCTTAGAATTGTGTCTTGCAAGTTGAGGATTTTAATTTTTTTACTCTTTAAATGTTGACATGACATATAAGGCTGCCTTGGTTGGCTGGGCAAAGAGATAGGTACTGGAAATCCTTTGTTGCTGGATGAAATTTTCTTCACTGTTCTGTTTTTCAGGGCAATCATGTTGCAGTTAAATTTTTCAGCTAGCAAGCTCATTTCTAAGTTAGTGTATTGGCAGCCTGAAATTTGTTTTTTAGGAATGTTTTTCATGTGTTGGGTCCCATAAATCTTAGAGAATACCCTTTTCCCAGAAAAAACCCAACCACTTATTCCAAGGCATTGAGAAGATCTGCATTAAATTTTACTACTCAAGCTAAATTTTTTCATTCACTAAATGATAATATTGCAACCGAGGGATCTGAATTAATGTTTATGGGGTATTTTCTTCAAGGCTGAATGCACAAGGTACCAAAATAGAGGGTGCGGTTTAGAGATACTGTTCAAAAATGGTCTTACAAGATTGTAACAATTTTCTTGCTTATAAGATTGTTATCTGTACTTGTATGAGGTGACAACTTAAATGTCTGATTTCCTGCAATTCATGCACCTCATGTTATGTTTCTCTTTCTACTAGGTATGCTTTGGCCTGGCCCTATATAGGGCCAAGTAGTGTAAAAGGACTTGCGTAGCCTACCTTTATTAGTTGGGATTAATGTTTAGTTGACTTCTTTGCATATTCCTGTGGCATCATGATGTTAGATAGTTGTTATACATATAGTAATATTATACCCATCAAAGAAGCTATTCAAAACTGTCTCATGGTATATTTTTATGGGTGATTTTAACTCCATTTTGCTTTCCAAACCACACTGTGTGATAGTGCACTACAGGGCTTGGACGGAAAGTACCCTGCACAAGTTTGAAGACACATGGAATGAACAAAAACCAGTTGAGTTGGTATTAGGAAAAGGTACTTGCTTATATGATCCTTTTTTTTTTTTTTACTTTTCAAAATGTACATAATATCTACATTAAACTTTTTATCTGTCGCATGGATTATCTGTAATTTTTCACTGTGTTAATTACCGATTCCCTCTATCTATATTTTTCCATCTACGATTATTTCAGACAATGAGTTCTTATTAATCTATGGTAGTATGGTGTTGTTTATTAATTAAGATGAAGTAGGTGAAAATCGCATAGTTATTCAGTGAATTTTTATTAATTAAGGAAATAACAAAGAATATGACCTTAGATAAAATAGAATGGAGGAAAAGAATACATATGACCGACTCTAACTAGTCCGTTGAGAATCCGTAGCCAACCCCAAAAACTTGGGATTGAGGCTTGTTGATGTTGTTGTTGTGAAATTCATTACCTATGGACAGCATAAATTTATGGTAGGACCCTTTTTTATGTTACTTTTTGTTCATCATCGTGAACATGAAGTAATCTTTTCTATTAATAAATATAATTACATATAAAAAAAAAATACCATTAATTTCTGGTTGGCTGTAGGCTTAATTCCACAAGGTTGAAACTTGAAAATATAATTAACTCATTCAGAAATTGGATCACTAAATATCTCTTTTTCATAATTCCAATTAGATCCAACATGAAGGTTAAAGCCAACAATGGAAAATTATATTGGAGAATACAGCTGCAGCAGTATCAACACATAAATACACCTAACACACTCACACTGACACATTTGCATGTATGTTTAAATTTTATTGATATCAGCCAAATCATCTATCTGCTGTAATATTCTATTGAACTAGTTCTAGAACATTGATGTACTTCCTTCTGCAACAGAGAAGAAAGAAATGACTGGCTTGGCTATTGGTTTATCCAGCATGAAATCCGGTGAACGTGCCCTGTTACATGTGGGCTGGGAATTGGGTTATGGGAAAGAAGGAAACTTTTCTTTCCCAAATGTTCCACCCATGGCAGACATCATTTATGAAGCTGAGCTAATTGGGTTTGATGAGACCAAAGAGGCAAGTTTCTGTTAAGTGACTTTCGAAGTACTTGTTTATGGATGTTCAAAGTTTCTATATGATTTTATAAGCTTGACACATACATGGGGTGATGCATTGCTCAGGGGAAAGCTCGTGGTGACATGACTGTGGAGGAAAGAATTGGTGCAGCAGATCGAAGAAAGATGGATGGAAATGCTTTATTCAAGGA
Source organism: Castanea sativa (assembly GCF_040712315.1). NCBI lineage: Eukaryota > Viridiplantae > Streptophyta > Magnoliopsida > Fagales > Fagaceae > Castanea > Castanea sativa. Next base: position 65,259,618 of record NC_134023.1, on the reverse strand, counting down.
GGAAAAACTGGAGGAGGCTATGCAACAGTATGAAATGGTTACACACTTAGTTCCTTCAATTTATTGTTTCTTTGCTTGAGTTCGTGTGTATGTGTGTGTGTCTATATATATATATATATTCCTTTTCTAAGCAAGTTCTGATGGTTTTTCCTGATGTCAGGCCATCGCATATATGGGTGACGACTTCATGTTCCAGTTGTTTGGGAAGTACCGGGACATGGCTTTAGCTGTTAAGAATCCATGTCACCTTAACATGGCAGCATGTATGATAAAGCTCAAGCGCTTTGAAGAAGCAATCATGCAGTGTAACATCGTAAGTATATAGTTTGATGGATGGATTTCATTTCATCTGTGCAAACATGTCTTTTTATCTTTAGATTCCACAATATCAGAGAATTTTGAAGCTTATGTAGGTTAAGAACGTGCTTGAATTGGCATATTTTACTCCATGAACCCATGTTTTTGTTTATATGCATAGCCACCTTGATATGCCCTCAGAAATTACAAGCCCTAATATAGTCAATTATGACTTTTAGGAGCCCAAATGAATTTCTTGCCCAACACTACACACTTGTAATCTCCATAATCCATGCCTTTGTGGCATGCTGTATGGCTATTTTTATTGCAGTCCCACATTGTTAATATAACTGATGTCAAACACAACTAATACATGGTTTTGTATGCTTATACATTGTTTAAAGACCTAATGCTTATTAATCTATTAAGGCTCCATTTGAATCTAGGAACAAGGGAAAAGAATCTTAAAAGTTGCTTTCTTTGTCTCTCTTACTCCTTAGTATAACTTATAAAAGGTTGACTCAAATGTCTCTAAACGATAAATTTACCAGCTCTTTGCAGACAAGCCCAAATACAGTTTGTGTTTCTTCTTAGTCTATGGCAACTTGTGTTCTAATGCGATGGACATTATTTAAGACTCTAACATGCAAAGCCACAGTGAACTTGGCTGTAGGTCTATATTTAAGGGCTTATATGGGGACTGCATTAATTGCAAAAGGTCATTAAACCTTCTTTAGGACCTGGAAATTAAAGTGAAGTCTTGTCGGCTCTTAGGTATCCAGAATTTGACATTTTGTCACAGGCAGCCAACATTTCAGGAAACAACAATTTGCATCTCTCATGTAATAAACACCATTGAATGTGCTGAACAGTTAGGAGTTCTAGAACATGGACATGTACTATTTGATGACTTGTCAAAAAAGAAAACGATACTCAATAGTATGATGGGTTCACAGGTCTTGGCGGAGGACGAAAACAATGCAAAAGCACTGTTCAGGCGAGGTAAGGCTAGAGCAGAACTTGGGCAAACAGATGCTGCTCGGGAGGACTATCTAAAAGTGCGTAAATTTGCACCTGAAGACAAAGCAGTTGCAAGGGAGTTACGTTTGCTTGCTGAACATGACAAGGCTCTTTATCAGAAGCAAAAGGAGATTTATAAAGGAATTTTTGGACCAAGACCCGAACCAAAACCAAAACGAACTAATTGGTTGGTTCTCTTTTGGCAGTGGCTGTTGTCACTATTCTATCGTCTCTTGAAACGTGAAAGGTGCAAAGCAGACTAATCAGAGTTTTCAATAAGCAGACGGGCGAGAGATTTTGTGTACTAAGTATGAGTTCTGGTGTTGAATGTTTACCTGCCAATGGATTCAGTCATCCAGTTCTTTCCTATTGTGTATGCTATAATGAGCCTAAATTTGTTTACAAATGAACTTTTCATGGTGTAGTGGGACCCTGAACCAATATGTTAAATTGATTTATAATCCAACAGGACTTTTCTCTTTTACATAGGATGTAACAAGTTTACCTTGTATTGTGGGCTGGTTCATTAGGATTGATGTTTTAATATGATAAATATTTCATTGATGACTACTACTTTTGAAGGACTTCAATTTTGTGTATCGCTTATGAATTGAACTTTTTCATCCCTCTCTTAGTGTTTTACTTTATGTGCTATCGAGAGCAATATGTCACCTCTTTCTTTTGCAAATGGCCTATTAAAAATACTTGTTGCCGGAATGAAGATGGCCTCCACTCTAATGTATGTTATTGGAATATGTATAAATGAAGTGATCTTCTAAATAGAGAATTGGCCCTAAAAGTCTGGATCTCTAACCGTCCTTTTCTTGCACCTAGGACCAAGCTGAGTTTGCAGTTCTTGTTATAACCCTAAATGTTTGCTGGTAGCATTAACTTTTGTGATCATCTAAATTAAAATAAATATTCTATTTAATGTTGAAATTAGAGCTTCAATAATTTGATCCTAGACAAAGGAGCTCAAAGTACTCTGGGTGACTCTACTCTAGTCAGCGAAACAGGTTCAAAAGATTGTAGAAATACACAGAAGATTGAAAAGAGTATTCTGCAAAAATCTATGTTAAACAATGGAGCAATAATCCTTTCACTCTGAAGAAAAATGATGAATATATCTACTTCGATCACATATTGCATGGTTGTTTGTTTATTTATAAACTTAATAACATTTCTTGCATCATAAAAATGTAGTCTCTGTTCTTTGTTGAGCTTATATGCCCAAACAAAAAAAACTTTCAATGATCCCAAAGATATTATACAACTTGTTCTACATGAAACATTAAAAATGTAGTCTTTGTTCTTTGTTGAGCTTCTAAGCCCAAACAAAAAAAACTTTCATTGATCCCAAAGATATTATAAAACTTCTTCTACATGAAACATTAAAAATGTCTACCATGGTTGCTTTGGCATGTACGTCCAAGCACAATAAGCACAAACAATCCTCTGTGATATATAAACATAAACAGCAAATGATAAACTCATTAACATCACATCCTTCCAGTCACCCTTCTGCTTGGGGCTCAAATTCTCTTGCAAAACCTTCCCAAACTTCTCAAACCGAACAAAAGATGGTGGAAACAATGACTTCCTTTTGCTCTCTTTCTTCGATCTTGGTTTGGAAGTGTCCCCAGGCTTGTGGCTTTGGCAACATAGAAGGATGAGAATTCTTGGGCTGCTTCTAGTCTTTCTGTGTTCTTGAGTTGTGCTGTGTTTTGTGTGGAATGAAGGGCCAATTGAGAGAGCAGCCATGGAAGATAAAATGGGGTTTTTGAATCTTCAAGTTTAGATCAGTTGGAGAGGAAAGCTTTGTTCATGGATGTTTGTGAGGAAGGAGAGGTGAAGGTGCTGTGTTTGACCTCATTTTGCAAAGAGAAGATAAACCCAGTCACTTTCATTGGCTGCTTGTGGAGTGCTAGAAAATATCTTTCATGGAAAAGCAAATATTTACCTTATATTTTTTGGTACGTATGGGTTGGATAAGAGTCTGGCTCCTGTCATTGTGTCAGTTTGTGGGACAAACATCAATGTAACCTCTAATTGAAAAGGTTGCTAACACTCTTTTCCCTGCATCTATTTTCCATAACTATTTGAATTTGGCACCATTTTTTTATATTTATTCTGAGACTTAGTGAGTTAGAATAGCTTATTTTTATAGGTTTTTAACATGAATTGTTAGAAAAATGGTACCTAACAAACTGGTATAAAGTGCTGTTTTAAACTATCTTATCTACTAATCTCTTAGGACCAACCAAATCCATAAATAATGTATCAGCCTATCAGGAATTCAAATAGTCCATAATTTGAGCTCACTGATATATTGAAATCTCAAAAATAAAAAAGCTTACCAACCAAACACTAACAAGATATTCGTTCATGGCAGCTGAATATCCTTTTTCTCTATTTTCTTTAATGTGAATAAACGTCCTTCTTATATATGTTATCTACTTATCTGTAGCTATAAATAAATTCCAAGAAAAACACAACACATGTTAAAGAAAAACATGCACAGACATAATAATTTTGTATACAGAGCCACTAAATTATTGAGAAATGTACTGTTATATGAACTTGAAATAAAACACTATCACAAAACCCAAAAGCCTCATAAATATAAGAAAATGTTAACAATGTCTTAAGAAGATTTGTTAATGAATTATTTTTAAAAAGATTTTATTAAAAAAAGTATTTAATATTTTAATAACGTTTTATATTTCAAATAAAAGTGATATTTAAATTTTTCTAAAATAGTGTGTTAACAATTACCCTAGTAGCACATTTGGTTAACAAGAGCACACAAATATGATAGGAGTTCTTTTTTTTTTTTTTTTTTTTTTTTGTTCAGTCAATATGTGCCCTTAGAACACAAATTAACCATTCATTTTAGGAAATATTTTATAGAAAATTAAAAAAACTATAAAAAAAATTTATCTTTTTTAATATTTAAATAAAAAAAATTTCTAAAACAATTTACTAATATATGCCAAGACACACAATAGTAAGGGTCCATTTAAATACAGCTGAAAACTGAAAACTGAATACTGAAAACTGAAAACACTGTAGTAAAATAATTTTTAAATGTGTGAATAGTACCGTAGACCCATTTTTAATAAAAAAAAATGGCTAAAAAGTGATATTTGTAGGTCCGTAAACAGTGCACGGATGTACTGTTCATGCAGAAAATTGGCTAAAAAAGTCATAATTTGCGGCTATTGTTCATGTACAGTGCATGAACAGTAGTTGTTGTCCCTTAAAAGCTGAAACGCTGCCAAAAAAAAACAAAAAACAGCTGAAACATGAAACATAAACGCAATAATACCTATCCAAACTCAACCTAAAACTCTTTTAAAAAAAATGGGGTTTATGGAGAATGTAAGTATTTTCAAGGGGAATCATTTTTTTTTAGGGAATAATTTTGTGCAAACAGTTTTTAATCCATTGGCATTGACTTCGTACCAGTAGACTCTCTCTCTCTCTAATCTCTAGATCTTTCAAACAACAGAACTCTTCTTCATTCTTTAATCATTATCTTTTCTTCTTGGCCTTCACCCAATTTGACTATTAGTCCCATCCTTAACTTACACGTTTAGTTGTCCTTTTTATCAAAGTTTCAAAAACTCATCCAAAGTGGTGGGACCCCATTAAATCATCCGACGGCTCTGATTCAACCCCCAACTCAATCAACACCTTTGACGTACATCATCACACTAAAGTATTAATTCAAGTAATTCTAATACCATATAAAAGCGTTACAATTTTTATTATAATTATCTTATATATGAAACCGTGACTAACTATATATTTATCTCCATCGCTTATGATATATTACATCACTACGTGAACAGTTGTGGCACAAATTATAACATTTTACGTTAGCTTGGAATGTTTGTTAAAATATTGAAAGAAATCGTCAAAAGAAAAGTATTATTATGACGTCAAAAGTCTAAACCACAAGAGTCAAAGCTTCTTAACTTTTCTTACGTGTTACACATGTAACACTAACATTGACTAGACTCTCTTCCTGATTTTGACACGTGTGTTCACAAAGAAATGTACGGTCAAGATTGCGAGTATTTTGATTTGAAAAGCTTTGAATTGCAGACTGAGCAATCAGCTAGTAGGGTTGGCTTAATTTTTTTTTTAAGTTTTAATGTACCCGACAAAAGTTTGACAGGGTTGCAGAAATTGGCATCCCAAGAACCAATAGGAATGTGACACGTAAGCGTAGTGGACTGAATTGTCAATATGAGTTATTTATTTTGACATTGGACTTAATGGACATGTGGTTGGGATTGCATGAAACATGGTGCACCAAGCATTCATTGTTTTCTGAACAAGATCTAAGGTTAGGATTGGGAAGTTGTACAACATGTCTTTGACTAGTACATTGAGTTTTCAGTTCATGGGCAACATTTTTTTGAGAAGTAGTACGTCAATGTCTTTGACTAGTGCAACAATGTCCAACATTTTAATTAAAATGTTTTTTTTTTTTTTGGCTTCTCTTCTTTCACGCTATGTTTGGTTGAATGGAAAATATGGGAAAGGAAGGAAAGAGAAAGAAAATGTGTTTGGATGTGAGGGAGAAGAGAAGGGAAAGTGAAAAATGTATTTTACACTTTTATCCTCTTAAATTATAAAATAATAGGGTTATAAAAGTAATTTTTAAAAAAATCCAAACTTTTAAAGGGTATTAAAGTAATTTTGTAATTGAAAAATGTTAGACTCACAAAACCCTTTTACCTTCTTCTCTTCTCTTCTTTCTTTCCTCATTTTCACTTTAACCAAACAAAAAGAAATCTCTTTCTTTCTTTTCCCTTCCTTCACCTTCTATGCAACCAGCCAACTATAGTGTCAATATAAAAAGTATATTATGTATTTGTTATATAAAACATCTCTCTCTCGTATTGTGTTTGTCTCAGTTACCTATGTAATTTACACAATGCAAATAAGATATTATATGCAATTAATTTATGAAATACTACATCTTTTTAGTAAAAGGTCCAGTTAACATGTGTTTTTAAAGTATTTGTTAATTAATAATTTTAGGAAAGTTTTAATATAACTTTTATGAGAAATATAAAAAATTATTAAAAAATCAATTACTTTTTTATTTTTCCATAAAAAATTTTCCTAAACCAGTACCTTTAAGGCATTCGTTAACTTTTCCCTTTAATATATAAGATATGATTAAAAATTTGTTACTTTCACTCTTTAATATTAATAGAGTCTTGTTAATGAGTGTCTTTAGAGTAATTGTTAATAAACCGTTTTAGAAAATTTCTAAAATATTTCATAAACCAATTTTCTTAAGGCATTCGTTAATCTTTCCCATATTAATATTACATTTTATCATTATGTTCAACATTAATGAGTCTCCTTTTGATATAAATTGGATTCAATCATGGATCTATATTTGACAACAAAACATTCTCTTGTTATATATGTAATGTACATATGTGAATTTGTTAAACAATTTTGTAGCTCAATGTTATTGTCAAAAACATATTAGAAATGTTTTTTTTAGAAGTAGAATTTTAACGCATGACATCCACTCATGATGATTACTGTAAGTGCACAATTGCACCTGGCCCCAAGAACAGTTACGGGCTCAAGCCCAATGAGCCTTAAACAATATGAATTTGTAGAGTGTGAGCTTGAAACCCAGGTTAGAAGTGTTTGAGGATTAAATGACAAGCCAAAGATTGCAAGTACTTGGAAACAACAAGGAATGTTGTAAATCAGTCTCCTCGGACGTAAACCAAGAGTTGTCCTTATATTATCTCTTTCTCTTTTTTTCTTTTCCTTTTAGATTACAAAAAAGTCAGTCCTCTTTCCTGTTCTAGGTTGCTCCTTAAATACTCCTCTTTTTGATACTTTATACACGTGTTGCCCCAATTCCCCCTTAGCCTAGATATTTCTTTTCTCAGTGCCTTTGAATAGCAACCAGAAGTTTCCCTTCCACTGTTCAGGTGTCACTTCCCCATTAATGCGGCCAGGGTGGTAGGTGCAGAGTCTTTAATGTGGAGGTGGCAGCTTTTATCTTTGGTATTTCTCTAACATAGGTGCTTCTAGGACATTCAAGGGTTCACCCCCTTTAACCATTGGTCTTGTCCGTGTCATTCCCCAACCTTTGCCATGAAGTCCCGGGTTCTCCGATGTTCGTCCGAGGGGAAAATCACCCTCGGCTGGATCCTCGGATCCTCGGCACATGGGCCGACCCGTAGTACTAATAAGTTCTAAAACCAAGAGCAAGTCGGCCTTTCTTAGCATGGCCCAAAGGCCCACATCCCCATCAGGGTCTTTTTACTCCCCACAATTACCTTTTATCATTAGTCTAAAACATCAATTAATTTTTGGTGCAAGCGAAGATAGAACCTCATATATATATATATATATATATATATATATATAAACCACCACCAATCTATTTGTCTAAATAACATTTTAAAAAAAAAGGTACAATGTTGGAAGTGAAGGAATAAAATACTATATTGATGTGGATTGACAAAATGAATTTTGTATTTATCTCATTCAAAATGAAGTGTTTACACGATACTAACTTTACAAAAGCTACATTGTTTTAATTGGTCCACTCCCCCAAAAATTTAATAAGAAATTGTTCCTTAGAGTAATTGAAAAAATGAACATGCATGCACTTGTTAGTTTTATAAAGAAAAATGGTCTAACTTAAGGACAATGCAACAGTCAAAATTGACCAATTAATTATCATAAGACGCCCTTTAGGTAGACTGTCGAGCAAACATCACAATATCATACATATTGGTTGCGAGATACATATAGTTAACGAGACCCACGTGTGTCAAAGCATTAGAGGCATGCAACAACGTGACAATGTTCTAGATGCTATGGAGTCCTCTTATATGTATTTAAGACAACGTACAATAATATTCTGGGATGTCTTAAAGAGTATTAATTAGTTTAATAAATATTTTTATGCAAAAAAAAAAAAACAATTGATTTTTTTTTACAGTTTTTTATTTATTTTATATTTTCATAGGAGTGGTATTTAAAGTTTCTTAAAATGGTTAAATTAACAAATGCCTTAAAGACACACATTAATGGGACCCTAACATTATCTGTTATGAGTAAGTGTCTTTTTGCGACTAGCTTTTTTTGTTAGATTTTAGTTTTTTGTACAACTTTTTAAAATCTCATTTTATCTCACTTTTTCAAAATACAATCATATTTAACACACTTACAAAAACAAAATAAATAAGTAAATAAATTGATGTCAAGCGCACACTAAAAATATATTATGGAAGTTGAGAATTTTATAACTCAACTAGTACTTTTTTATGTTTTCTATGAAAACTTCTTGGATTTAAATCCTCAAATTTTCCCAATTATTTGATTATAGAAAAAGAGAATCCTATCGACAAACAATGATCCATCAGGATAAAAATGGTCTAAGTTCCTAAAATAACTCTACGGTAGAGTTTTTGAAATCTTATCAGTTCATTTGGAGATGAAAATGATGAATTTTAAAATATTTTGAATAGATACTAAAAGTTAAGATTTTTCTAAATTTTGATGGCATAGTAAAATCCAATCCACTCATTTCAAAATGAATGGATAGTATTTCAAGAACTTTCTAATAGAGTTACCTAAAAACTCTAAAAGATCTGCATCCTCATTGGTTCAATGTTCAAGAGTTGTAAATGAAATACAAAAGTGATAAGTGCTCAACAACATTGTTATGTGTTATATCCAGTGCTCTAGCATTTTATTCAATGGTTTGTTTTTTATTTATATATAAATAAAGTTAAATTATACACAAATATTATCAAAAGCAGGTGCCTACTCCAAAAACTCAGTAAACATATTCAATAATCCTTAACTTGTATAGTATAGAAATTCTAAACAGTTGTATTATTTTTTTAATAATTAATGTCTTATAAAATATCACTCCATTTGTCAAGAGCTTTGAACTTCAATAACATTGTTTAATGTGGGTTCAATTAGTTTAACTGGTAAAAACAAATTCGAGGTTCGAACTTCAAACCTGCCTATAACAAAATTTCATTAAACATATTTAATAATGAAATAATTACAGTAAACCCACCTATGGTATGACTCGTTTTCACTTTGTCTACCCGTGGTTCAATCATTTACACTTTACCCACTTGTTGTGGTAACTTCCGTTAGGACTCTATTACCCACATTTCACTTTGCCGTTAGAAAAACAAATTTTTAAGAAAAAAAAGCATAACAAAAATAAAAAAAAGTTAGGGTTTTTTATTGCTGAAAAACTGCTACGAGAATAAATTGGAGGAATACAAATCAAATATAAATAAAAAAATCCAATAGCTTCCAAACCCATCTCCTTCATTTATTTATTATTTTTCTCCCTCTTCATCTCTGTCTCTTCAAACCCAACCTACCCATGGCATCAACCACAATCTACCATCAACCAAAAACGATGTTATCGTGGTCGGTGGCTGTAGTGAAAATTTCAATTTCAACTTCGTACCTCTCTGTCGAGTTCGAAGATTGCGTTGTGGGCAAGATGGCTTAGCGAGAGGGTGACTGGGAAAGAGATGGATTGGCAGGAAGGAACAAAGTTGGTTGACCGAATAGGGAGCTTGGGTGAGTGTGAGCAACTAGTTGAGGAAGACGAATAAATCGGACCAATGTATGACAATTTCCCTTTGTTTGTTTGGTCCAACAAGATAAAAGGAAGAGGGGTTTGACTTTGATTTGCCTCTCTCTCTCTCTGCTATCTTATTTTCTTTGTTGTGGGTGTAGTGGGTCTGTGTTTGTGTTGCTAGGTGTGGTGGGTCTGGGTTTTGAAGTGGGGTTTGCTTTGGTTTTGGTTTGAGATTTGAGATTTGTGCGAATATGAAAATTTTATTTGGATTGATTGACTCAAGACTGTTCATAACAAGAGGAAGTGTGTTCTTGAACCCAAGCTACAAAACCCCCCTTCTTTGATCTTGTTTGTTTGAGTTTTTTCTGTTTTTTTTTTTTAGAGGAGAGAGACATAAAAGTGAAAATAAAATACATTTTTACCCCTGATTTTAACAGAGGTGGGTAATGGATTGACGTTTAAGTGGGCAAAGTGTAAAGTTTTAAATTATGGGCAGGCAAAGTGAAAATAGGTCATACCACAGACGGGTTTATTGTAATTATTCATTTAACAATTCTTAACTTGTATCATATAGACACTCATAAATAGTATTTTTTTAAAAATAATTAATATCTTATAAAATATTACTCCATTTTTCCAGAGTTTTGAACTTCAACAACATTGTTTAATTTGGGTTCAATTAGGTCAACTAGTAAAAAAGAAAGTTTCGAGGTTCAAACTTCAAACCTGCCTATACCAAAAATTCATTAAACATATTTAATAGTCCTTAACTTGTATCATATACACACTAATAAACAATAATATATATGGGAGTAAAAAACAACCACCAAAATGATAATGATGGAATAAATGACTTGACAATTAATTTCTAAAAAAATGGGAAAATATTGCACAATGGGAGATCTAAACAGCAAATTGAATGAACAAAAGGATCATTTCTTCCATCATTATCAATTTGGTGGTTGTTTTTGAACCCCACAATATATTTTTTAATAATTAATGTCTTATAAAGTATTACTCCTTTTGTCAAGAGTTTTGAACTTAAATAACATTGTCTAGTGTGGGTTACAATTAGGTTAACTGGCAAAAAAAAAAAAAAAAATTGTTCGAGGTTCAAACTTCGAACCCACCTATGCCAAAAATTCATTAAACATATTTAATAGAGAGGTGCTACGTCCACAACATTTTTACAATATTTTTACAACAAATTATAGGTGGTTAGTTGTTATTGGTTCAAATTTGAACCTAACACTAAGATTATTTTTTTGCCCCAACAATAACAACCAGTAACATCCTGCCACTTAGGATTTGTTGTAAAAATGTTATAAAAATGTTGTGGACATATCATTTCTCTATTTAATAATCCTTAAATTGTATCACATAGACACCCATAAACAATTATATATTTTTTTAATAATTAATGTCTTATAAAACATTATTTTTTAGGGTAGGTTCCAATTAGTTAACCAATAATTTTTTTTGTCATCAAATAAGAAATATGATTCGAAATTTGAATTCTATCTATATCAAAAATTAACTAGTATATTGATTTAATGATAATAACGCTCCGTTTGTTTCAATGGAAAACCTTGTGTAAAGATAGTTTTCCTTATTTTCTAATGTTTGGTAGCATAAAAAAATATGAGCCAAAGGAAAACTATATTTGGTCAATATAAAAAGTATGGCTTATTTTTAGAGATTGTTTTCCATTAAATTTTGTTGGAAAACAACTCTATCTCACAGCAAGTTATATAAGGGAAATTAAGAGGTTGTTTTTCAACTTATTTAAAATTGCTACCAAACATTAGAAAATGAGATAGTTTTATAGAAAGTGCTTTTTAGAAAATGACCCATTTTCTAGAAAATATCATTATTGAAACAAACAGAGCGTAAGAAAAAATTGTCTAGCGAATTGGAACTCGTCTTCACATTATAAAAAGTTCTGTTGACGAGCGTTCTTATGACATTTAGTAATAAAACATGGATGATATTAACAGACGCCATTAGAACAATTATTAATAAACTATAATAGGAAAGTTTTAACACCACTTTTATAGAAAATATGAAAAATTATCAACAACATTTATTGTTTTATCATTCTGCCAGTAAAATATTTTTAAAAATAGTTCCTAAACCATTAGAAAAATATTTCTAAAAAGTTTTGATATTATTTTCAAGATAAATATAAAAAGTTGTTTAAAAAGTCAAAATTTTTTTTCCTTTTCTTTTCAAAACAAAAAATTCTATAAATATTTGAAAAAAAAAAGAAAAAGAAAGAAAAATGGTTGAAAGTCGAGGGCATGTGGAAACATGTGAGTGGTCACACCAAACACACTTACATTTTGACCTATACTACACTCTACCCAAACCCCTCAAACCCCGAAACTCTCTCTTCACCAACAACTATCATGCGCCTTAAAGCGCATTACGCACCCCCTTCCAATCCCAATCCCACAACCCCAAAAACCCAATCCTTTTCACACTTTTCTTATGCCCCCCCTTCCACGCACTTTGCGTATCCAACTCTCTCTCTCTCTCTCTCTCTTTCAGTAGTTTAACTGCGTTGACTCACCCATTTCTCTGTTCCCCATTATGCCCTCACCCAATCTTCACATTTTACACCGGCGTACCACAAACCAAAGATCTCATAACCTTTTATGGCAGTTTCTGTAATTTCGGCTTAATCTCTGGGCTTTACAATACCAAATCTAATTAATTAGTAAACAACAACAACACCACCACCTCTTCGTAGCTCTGAAGCTGAAACCAAAAAAAACCCTAAGAGAGAGAGAGAGAGAGAGAGAGAGGGGTAGTTCTCGTAAATATTGCATGAGTTTTGGGCAAAAGAGAAAGAGGCGAAGAAGAAGAGGGAGAAGAAGATGAAGAGGTTGAGGTCTAGTGAAGATCTCGATTCGTACGGCGAGAAATGCAAGGATCCGAACCCGAGTTTGAATCCGAACCCGAGTTCGAATTCGAACCCGAGCCGTTCCTCTTCGCAGTATCGGACTAGCTTCTACCACAAGTCGGAGAATGTGCGGAAGGGCGGGTTGGTTTCGTCGTCGGCGGCGGCGGCGGTGGCTTCGTCGAGGTACGACCGGGATCGGTCGTCCGGCGGGGACGATGATCGGGAGGTGTCGAGGGTGGTGAGGAAGAGATCGGAGCATGATTTCGATGGGTTCGATAGGAGGAAGGGGTTCGATCGGTATAGTGGAGAGAGTAGAGGAGGCGGTGGCGGAGGTTACGATCGGAGTTTGATTCACCGGTCGGAGAGTTTCTGCGGCGGCGGTTCGTCGACTTCGCTGTCTTTGTCTTCGTCGAGAAGGGAGTTTCCGAAGGGGTTTAGATCGGAGCGGTCATCTTCGGGTTCGGATCGGTCGAGACGGGAAGGGAGCGTGTCGTCGTGGCGGAGGTTCGGTAACAATGGGAATAAGGATTCGGAGGAGAGGAGTAGAATTGGTTTGAGGGATGTGAAGTCGCCGACTTGGTCTAGGGACTCGGCGGCGAGCGAGCAATCGAGGATGGTTAGGGTTTCGGCTGCTTCGACTGTGACGGCTAATACGGTTTCGAATTCAGGTTCGTCGCCGTTAAGAACGGTGTCGAGATCGGATTCGAGGGCGGCGGCGACGGCGGTGACGGTGGCTGCTACAAAGGAGACTTCGGCTTATTCGAATAAGTCAAAATCGAAATCGAAGTCGCCGACTTGGTCGAGGGAATCAGGTGCGAGTGAGCAATCAAAGAGTATGGATGTGGAGATGGTGAAGAAGAGTGAGGAGGCTCAAGTTGAGAGTGGAAGTAGTAGCGAAATGGAGGAAGGAGAGCTCGAGCCGGAACCGGAACCCGAACAGGAGCCAGAGCCTGAGCCGGAACCAGAACTGGAATCGAACCACAAAGTTGAGGCTGAAGCTGAAATCGAATCGGGTATTGAGAATAAGGAGGATGGGGTGAAAGTATTGAGTAAAGAAGAAGAGAGAGAGGTGCAAAATAAGGAGAGTGATAGTGAGGTGAAAGATGTGGAGAAGGAAGATGATAAAGTTGATGAATTGAGCAGTGGAAGCGAGGACGGGGACGAGGCTGAGGCAGGGAATGATGAAGGTTGTGGTGGTGATGACAAGGAAGAGTGTGTGAAGGAAGATGGGGAGTGTGTTGAGGAGGAAGGGAAGAATGATGGGGTTGTTGATGATGATGATGATGATGATGATGAAAAGTCTTTGGGGTCAGAAGAGGAGTGTGATAAACAAGACAGGGGTGTGAGCATAGATCTTGAAGCCAAGGTAGAGGATGTGGAAATGGAGGTGGAAGTGGAAGAAGCACAGGAGTTGGATAAGGAGGTTGGGGAAGAAAATGGAGGAGAGGGTGAAGTGAATATGGGGAGAGAAAGAGAGGAGGGTTTGAGTCAGAATTTTAAGGATAAGGGGAAAAGTGTGTCGATTGAACCGACCCATGTTGCGGATTCTGCTGAAGATGGTGTATGGATGGAGAGGGAATCGAGGGAGTTTGAGAGGGATAGTGATGATATGGAAGGACCAAGTACTCGGGGGTTTGAGTTGTTTAGTACATCTCCGGTTAGAAGGGAGGAGAAGAATGATCACTCTGGTGTTAATAGGCCGAAGGAAGAGAAGCTGGTGTTGGAACCGTTTGATCTTTCGTTAAGCTTACCGAATGTTTTGTTACCGATTGGTGCTGCTCAGGATACAATTCAAGCAGCTCCTGGTTCACCCAGTCAGGCTAGGAGTGTTCAGTCCATGAGTACTACGTTTCGTACTAATTCGGATGGATTTACTGCATCAATGTCTTTTTCAGGTTCTCAGTCGTTTTTCCACAACCCCAGCTGTTCTCTGACACAAAATTCGATGGACAACTTTGAACAATCGGTTGGCAGCCGCCCCATATTTCAGGGAATCGATCAAGCTTCTCAGGGAGCTTGGCAGGGACAGTCTCAGAATGAGTCTAAGCCTAAAGATATCCCTCTATATCCGAGAATCTTTATGAATGGAAATGGCTCTCTTAATCAGTCTCAAGTATTACAAGGCATTTCGAACGGTCAAGCTGTGCAAGGACAACATCATAGGGGTTTAGAAGGAAGCTCTAAAATGGGCAATGGACTAGAAAGGCAATTGAGCCTTCATAGGCAGCAGTCGTTCAACGATGATGTTAGATCGCCTTCGCAAAGTGTAGGGTCTCATGATATTGGATCAAATTATAGTTATGACAAGAAGCGGAGAATGAGGGAAAAGAGTAGTGGTAGTTTATATAGGAGTAGTGGCCAGAAGGAGTTTGAATACAGTGGCGGTGGAGCTGAATATGTTGAGAAAATCATTGCTAAGATAGTTGAGGAACCGGTACATGCAATGGCTAGGAAATTTCATGACATGACAGCACAATCCATAGTGCGTCTGAAAGAGAGCATCAGCGATACCATGTTGAGTATTGATAAGCAAAAGCAACTCGTTGATTTTCAGAAAGCTCTGCAGAACAAGTCTGATATAACCTTGGAGACACTACAGAAAGCCCACCGGGCTCAACTGGAAATCTTGGTTGCTTTGAGAACTGGTCTTCCGGATTACCTTCAGCTAGATGACAGTGTTACGAATGATCATTTGGCGGAGGTATTTCTCAACTTAAAATGCAGAAATCTTGCCTGTAAGAGTTCTTTGCCTGTGGATGAATGTGATTGCAAGGTTTGTGTGCAGAAGAAAGGTTTTTGCAGTGCTTGCATGTGTCTTGTGTGTTCAAAGTTTGACATGGCAAATAAAACATGTAGTTGGGTTGGTTGTGATGTTTGTCTTCATTGGTGCCATACGGATTGTGCGTTACGAAAATCTTATATTATAAATGGAAGAAGTGCAAAAGGGGCTTATGGAACGACCGAGATGCAGTTTCATTGTATTGCCTGTGATCATCCTTCAGAGTTGTTTGGCTTTGTGAATGAGGTTTTTCAAAGTTTTGTAAAGGAATGGACAGCTGAAACTCTTTCCCGAGAACTTGATTATGTGAAGAGAATTTTTCGTGACAGCAAGGATATGAGAGGGAGACGGCTTCATGAAATTGCTGATCAGATGCTGGTACGATTGGCAAATAAGTTGGACCTTCCTGAGGTTTGCAGTCATATCTTGGCTTTTCTTCGTGGTAAGTCCTTTACAACTCTGTTGGTAATATGAGTTCTTTATATTGGGTACTGTATTTTTTTTTCTTTCTTGTATGATTGTGAGATCATGTTAACTTAGCAACTTGTCATGGACATATCTACTTGAGATTCTTTACCTGTTTCATGTATTTGTTATAATATGACATGATTTGGGATAACTCTTTCTCGTTGTCTATGTGGTCTATAATTACATTCATTAGGAAATGATTTTAGATAACTTTAGCCATTCACAGGATACCAGTAAAAGAGAGCTGATGACTTCTGATGAAGACAAATAATTTTTGGTTCTTTGAAGTTATTTGGGTTAAATTTAATGTGTGGGGAAGGTGCTTTTTGGAAGAAAAAATGCCAACTAAACTGCTTTATTTATCATTATGCCTTTTGTTTCTTCTATCATAAATGTGAACACTGCATAATCTGCATTATTTACAATATATGCATGACATATTGGGGGCTCTGTGCCAAGAGCCTTGTAGCTCAATTGGTTGGCACCTCCTATGGAGCCATCTAGGGTTCAAAATCCCCCACCTCCAACTATTGATGTATCAAGAAATTTATTAGGGGATATGTGTGACTTATTTTGATAATTGCTTGAGTTTCTGTATTTATATTTGTGAAGCATTTGATGACAACCTAGGATGTTGTAATGCAGAATAGAGCAATTTTTTTTAATGTAAGATAGAGAAGAATCGAGCAATTTCTGAATTCAATAAAGTGAATAAAAAATAAAGCATCTCTAGTCCAAAACCCTCTCTCTTTTAAGTGTAAATCATATCAATCTTTGGGCAACTCAAGAATTCCATATGAAGTAGTCTTTAGGAACTGATTATTTTTTGTATGACAAAATGTTGCTGAGCAACCAAAACTAAATCTGCTTTCTGTAGTTTTGTATTGAAATCATGCATTAGTGTTTTGCTGGGTTATGTTGAGTGTGGTTCTTAACATTTGAATTTTGTGACATAAGAAACTGGTAAACCATTCAATACAGTGGCTTGGAACTGCAATATTTGCTTCATTGCTGTTCAGAGGGCAATTTTATGTTTATAAGATCAATAAAGGGTTTAAAGAGGGGAAAAATTATTTTTTCTTTTTCTGAGATACATGCATCAGGTATTGGAATGGGGAAGGGGAAAATATGTCAATTTTTTTGCATGGGTTCATATGTGTGATAGACCTAGTGCCATCAAATGAAATATACTGCAGTATTTTCTTCTTTTCTATATATCATTCTTTTGAGGTCTCAAGCTGAACCACGAGGTTATAATTTACATCCTTTAACTGTTATTGCAGAAGCCGAAACTCCCAAGTTAGGCAAGATGCCAATCTCATCTGGCAATGAACAGGGTAAAGAAAGCAATGGGATTGCTGGGACAAGCCAGGATCCCAGTTGGCTAAAATCTGTTTATTCAGAGAAGGCCCCTCAGTTGGACAGGGCACCTGCTGTATTTCCTAGATTCAGTTATGACCAGATTGATAAACGCACTTTGGAGACTGAGTTGCAGACAAGTATTCAAAAGGAACCCGTGTTTGATGAATTGGAGAGTCTTGTGAGAATCAAAGAGGCAGAGGCTAAAATGTTCCAAGCCCGTGCTGATGAAGCAAGAAGAGAAGCTGAGGGCCTAAAGCGCATTGCCATTGCAAAGAAGGAAAAAACTGAAGAGGAGTATACAGGTCGATTCACAAAGTTGCGTTTGGCTGAGGCTCAAGAAATGCGTAAACAAAAATACGAAGAAGTCCAGGCCCTAGACAGAGCACATCGAGAGTACTATGATATGAAGAGGAGGATGCAAGCAGATATTAAAGATCTATTACTGAAAATGGAAGCTACAAGACAATCTTGAATTGTGATTAGCCGATCAGTAGGTCTTTCTATAGAATTGTCATCTTCTCAGGTAATTGTACCCATTACTGCTGAAGGTTCTATGTTGTATTATAACATCATGTGTCCTATCTGTTATAGTTCATGATCAGTAGGTGAATTTTCTGTTCTAGGTTCTGTTTTTCTTTTTTCTTTTTCTTTTTATCAGCTGCTAACCAGAATCTGTACAGAGATTGCAACATCTCTTTATATCTCTTTGTATGATGAAAGGTTTCCCTTTTAGTGAAGCAATATGAAAGAGATTATTTTACATCAAGCCTTTATTTCCTGATGGAATTTTTAGTTAAAGAAAAGGATTTCAATTTTAAATTTTAGTTTGAAATTACTTGAGCTAAATCTCCAAAGATTTCAAACAGTTTATATTAACAATTATTCTTTAAATTTGTTTAGATTTCAAATCCTCAAACTCAAAACACAACCTGAAGGAATTTATTGTAATGGTTGAGACTTGAGATCTCCATTTTGGACTGGCTGATTGCATTTAGGATTGGCAATGAATTGGCATTTTGTCAAACAAAAAGTACTCCTCTAAGGAGTGAGAAAAGGAAAAAAGAAGAAGAAAGAAACATTTATGTTTTTGTTTGTTTGCATAGGTAACATAGTAGACAACTTTAAAACAACACGTGAGATCTGTTTGGATTAGTTATATTTGCTGGTTTAAAGATGCTTGAGTTGCATTATTGTGACAACTTGCAGGTATTGTGTAATGTAATCAACATATTTTATTTTTTATGGGGTTTAACAAAAAAAAAAAAAAAAGAAGGTAGAAGAAGACTAAAAAATAATATTGGAAGAAGTAGTTAAAAAGACATCTCGATTAAGGAAGTAATAGACTAATAGGGACTATTTTTAATCAAATAGAATTGATAAAAAGAATACGTGTAACTAAGCCAACAATGACTAACACAGACTAATGTTGTTGAGAATTCAACCACTCCAAAGAAATTGATCAAAGTATATTTAAAGCCCCCCTATAATTTAGGATGGTTTTAAATTAATTCTTATAGTTTTCAATGTTTCAAATTAAAACTTAAAATCTAAATTTGATACAAATAAAATAAAACCATATAGATTCATTATTTGTTAAATGGATTTTTAAAATCAGCCCCCCTAATCAATTTGTTAAATGGCTTGAAAAATTCAGGGGTTAAAACAAAAAACAAACAAAAAGATACCAAGAAGGTAAAAGTTTTTCCTATTCTGAATTAAATAAACTGCACGTTGAATCATTGATCTATACAAAATTCACAATGAAGCCAGGATTACGATATTCTTTGACTATAACAGACGTGGAGTCCCAAGCCCAATGCCATGTAGCTATTTTGCTATCTTTATTTAATTTATATTGGTTTCTTTCTTTTCTACTTTGGTCAAAAGTTCAAAAATAATGAACAAGTCTTCGAAAGGAGCCATCAAAGGGTTGGCCGAAAGCCTAACAAAGAGTCAAAACTCAAACCGGCCTTTCTCTTTTGCCCAATTGAATTGGAAGTGATGATACACTCACCAGTCACCACTTTTACATACACCGGTGCTTGGTTCTAAAATAATGTCTAAAAGTACTTTTGGTTCCTAATGCTGGTAAGATTGAGGACTTTCATTACCATATTTTTATTTGCTTGTCTTTATGCTATATCAATTATCAAACCAAATCAAGATTTTAACTTATTTAGCACGTATTAGTTAAGTGATAAGCGATTCATTGTCAAGGAAAAGAGGAATTAACCTTTTGATAGATCGGTAATATTTCAAACTTATGATGTCTACTCTGTGACGTTTGTTCTTTACCATTGGACCAAGACACCAATTGATTTTCAGTATAGATGGTGATAAATCTCTAAATATTTTATTCGACAACAAAAGGTTTTAATATTTAATACACCATTGGAGCCCTTATATGACATATATATATATATATATATATATATATATATATATATGTTGTACACTTAGATCTCTTCTAGAGATTGGGAATGGTGATCCTAAAGGTCTGGTTGAGCTACACTAGGATGCAGATCTATCTTTAAGGTAGATAGGTGACTACCTATGGGGATGGTGTAGATCTGTTGGGGATCTAAACCGGGATATATCCAGAGGTGGTCTACACTCATAGTCTAGAGGAGTGCTATATATATATATATATATATATATATATATTTCTCTTTCTCTTTCTCTCTCATGAATTCATTAAGAAGAAGAAAAATAGAGGGCTATAAATTTGGCTAATCCATGAGCTACCAACGCCTACCATTTAAATTATTAATGACATAGCCAAATTCAATAATTTATGTATTTTATAATAAATAATGTTTCAAAAATGCAAGTAATGAATTATCACTTTTAGTGGACCAAAAAGGACCAAAGTAGATCGAATAGGATAGAAGTGGCCAAAATGGACTGAATAGGACCATAGTAAACGAATAGGATCAAAATGGACTGAATGGACTGAATAGAACCAAAGTGGACCGAATAAGACTAAATTAGTACGAATAGAACGTAATAGGACTGAGTAGACTAAAGTGGACTGAATGGACTGAATAGAACCCATGTGAACTGAATAGAAATGAGGACCGAAATGGACCAAATAGGACTGAATAAGATGGAATAGACCCAAGTGGACTGAATAGGACGAAAGTAGACAAAATGGACCAAATAGAACCTATATGGACAAAAATAGACCAAATAAAACCAATGTGGACCGAATAGAACCCATGTGAACCAAATAGGAGCAAATTGGACCGAATAGATCGAATAGGACCAAAGTGTTGGCATTCCTTCTCACCCAACAGAAACTACATTTGAAACAAAATCTAAACTAAACTCTAGAGTCTAGAGTCATTACCAAAGTTTTAAATTTCTCAAGGACAATTAGGACAATCAGTATCCAGTACATCACTATTGCATCACCTTCTACAATAACCTTATGAAAAAGTTCCAGTTTTGCAAACTGGATTGCCCATAAAATAGCTTCAGCCTTCAGCTTCTAATACAGCAGGTGTCCACTGTCCAGGATTGAGCTTCCTTGGTCTAAAGCTTTCATAATTTATCCTAATTTATTTTGAGCTACCACTGCTAATGTTGCATGATCCTTTGCTATAGTTGCATCCACATTTGTTAGGAGTTTTGTAACTCAAATCAATGACATTGCTTATTTTCCTTAACTAGAAGAACCAAATTTCAAAATCAAATCTTCCTTCCTCACTTGGTTTATAACATTTGAATTTTGTTTTATTTTATTTATTTATTTTTTAAGACACATAAAACTAAGAACCCGTTTGTTATCGTTGTTTAAACAACAGTTTTCAGTATTTAAACAAAATTACACGTATTTTTACACATTTTTTCACCTACACGTATTTCTAAAAAATACAAACAATGTTACTTAAAAATTCTTATCCAATTGGCCCCTAAACTTTCATAGCCTTCGGAGAAGACAAGTTTAATGTGAACTAGGCAATTCAGTCCTTGTTGGTCCATTTTGTTTGATGGATTTTGAGTATTAACAAGAGAGAGAATTTTGTGGTCTATACTTTCGGCCCGTTGTAAATATAGATGTGCCTATATCCAATCTCCTCTGTTCATGCTCATGCAGGCCGCGTGGGTCTTTCTATCAGGGAAAGAAGATCAACTTGGCCCAACTATTTCTTTTGGGCTAAAGCCTAAAGGCCTAACCTAGGTAGGCACTAGGTAGGGAAGCCATTTCATTTTTGTGAAAATGGATAATATCATTCAAATATTAATAAATCTAGTGCAAGCTCGGGTATATCAGCAGCTAACAGGATTAGCATTGATGGAGGTAAATTGCTAAATTTACCAACTAAATGTAACTAGAGTGGCTGTATCAGCGGAGGCAAAGGCAATTTTTTTTGCTGTGAGCTACAGTTCACAACCAAAGATGGTTATTCATTGTAGCTAAGAAGGTAAAAAAAAATATATATATATATATATATTAAAAGATATATTATTTTTTATATTATTTTATTATATTGAATGCTAAAATAAAACCGCTGATGTTAGGTATTATGTAAAGTGAAATGGTAAAATAGATAAAATAACTTTTTGTGGTGTCAAATTTTTAAATTTTTGCACCACTAATATTGATGCTCTAACAAGTCTACCACCGCATGCAGTGGTATATCAAAAACAACAAAATTACAGGCAAGAATAAATCCAAGGTTGGCCATTTCATTAGATACACAACCTTCAACCTTTTTCAACGTGTATTCATAGATAATAAATCTAATGCTATTACTGGTATTAAAAAAAAAAACTAACGCTATCTCTTTTATATAAGTCTGCTTATATCACCACTATTATTGTCTATAATTTATAACTTATCATTTTAAAAAGTTGCGAAAAAAGCTGTCCATAAATTTATTCGAAGGGATGAGATCATGGAAATAGATTTAAAGGTTGTCTCGCACATTGTATGTGTTACTCATGGCTAAAGAAAAAAAATTCTTTACTTGTATTTATTCTCCCACATTCTTAGAGCATTCATAGCAGGATTTGTAAATGTGTTAAATGCTATAATATAGCACATTTGACACATCAAATACCAAAAATCAGTTCTCATCAGATATCTCAAATCCCAAAAATTATAACACACATTTACAGTACTGTCTCATCTTTGAGACGGTACGGACTGGTTTGTTATAATTTTATTTGCTTATTTTATTTGCTTATCTCCTCCCAACGCATTCTCTCTTCGTCTGCAACAGCTTTCTCTCCTCTCTGGTCTCCATCTCTCTCGTTGCTCCCTATTTCTTTCTCACTTTCATTTTTTTTTTCTCTCACTCTCTTCCTCTCTCGTCCTCACTCTACTCCGCAAAAGAATCGGTACACGCTCGCTTGGAGCTGCCGCCCGCCGATCTCGCTTGGAGCCATCGCCTGCTGATCTTGCCATAGTCGTCCTCCATAACTCCCTCTAGCCTAAAGCCACCTCAAGCCATAGTCATCTATTCTCTCGCCTAAAGCCACCTCAAGTCGCTCGTCTTCTCTCTTGCCTAAAGCCACCTTAAGCCGCTAAAACCGATCTTGCCTGAAGCTGCCTGAAAAGCCAATCTCGCCACCGATGTCTCCTGCTTGAAGCCGATCTCACCGATCTCGCCGCTTAAGTTGTGGGTTTGTTTGATTTGGGATGGGTTTTAAGGTTTGGAAATGTGGTGGCTTGTGGGTTAGTTGTGGCCGTGGTACTGTGGTTGTGGCGGCAATTTGGTGGTTGTGAGGGTGATTATTGGGTGGTTGTGGTGTTTGTGTCGTTAAGTTGTTGTGGTTTTTTTTTTTAATAAGGTGGTGTTGGTGGATGTGGGTTTGTGCTGGTGGTGGTTGTCGGTGTTGTTGCGACAGTGGTGTTGGTTGTGCCGTTGTTGCTGGTGTTTTTGCTGTTGATGATTGGAAGAGATAATATATTATTTTAATTTGTTGTAAATATTATTTTAATGGATAGAATTGAGGGATAAAATATCTGATAAATGAGATATTGTAAAATGATGTGGTAAAATGATAAAGTAGATATTTAATGTGTCAAAATAACATTTTTTTTGAAACATTTGATAAGAATGCTCTTAGACCCTTTTTATTCTCTTTGATTTGTGACACTCTTCTCTGACTCCCCTTAATAAAACTATTTTCTCCTAGTACTTCACAAAGTTCTTTTTTTGGGATGAATCAAATACTTCACAAAAGCATTGTTTATATATAGAAAAGAACACTACTTATTATTTGGGGAAATCATCATATTGGCAATTGCAATTCTTTGAAAAACAAACGAACACACACAATGGAGAGACTATAAAATTTTAACATAAAGGTATGAAACAAACACAACTAAAAAGCTATGATAATTTTTAAAAGAGGTGGAGCAAGTTATATTACACACAACATATGCACCTTTTTAAGCAATGTAGATTGTAGAATTGTAGGATGACCACCAACGATTGCGGACCATGACAACGATGAGAAGAGAGAGATTGAGATGAAAGCAAGGAGAATGAAACTGAATCAAAACTTCTAATAGTTACTCATATGCCTTTATCAGTTTATCTACACTACTTTCAATTTCATAGTGTGAGAGGAGAGAATATGAGTGGGTTGTGCTGTTGGCGAGAAAGGAGAGAAGGCAGAATGAAAAAATAAAATTGAATAAAAAAATTATAACAATTAGCTACAGTCAGTATTAGTGGTGCTAAAAAGCTATATTGCTATTTTTAGCACTACTAAAGATAAAATTTATGCGGCAATGGTGGAGGGAAAGCCAAATTTAATAAGAAGGTAAAACAAATAATAATATTTTATTAAAAAATTATGTTATTTTATTGTGTTGGTGGTGGAGGTGGTTGTTGTTTATTGTAGTAAATATATTATTTTATTGTGTTGAAATATAAAATAAAATCATTGATATTGAGTGTTGTAAATTTATAACTCCACTAATGTAGATGTTCACTATAGCTAGTTGCCAAATATTTTTAGATATAACACTATTGATGGAGCAAGTTTTTAGTATTTGGAGCTATGCAAATAGCATTTAATCTATTTAACTAAAAACAAAAAGTAATACAATAAAGAATACCAATTTCACTAAATAATATTAAAACTGTTTTTTTTTTTTTTGGTGTGGTCAAAACTCAAAATAACAATATTTTAAAATTATTGAAAAAATATTGTATCAAAACATGGAGCTCATCTTTTCAAACATGATATTTTTTAACATAGATTGTTGTATCCGAAAAAGTTAATTTACCAAATAACTTCAAAAACATTATTATTTTGAATTTTTTATTTATTAATATTAAAAATGATTACTATTTAACAAAAATGGCCTAATAAAAAGAATTGCATGAACATGACCAAACAAATATATGGCAATATGTCATGTATATCTCTCTCTATATTTGAAACAAAAAAATGTATAAAAAGCTAATTGCAAAAAATGTCCAGATCCCTCACGTGACCTCCCAAAATCTAACCACAACCGTCCGATCCCTCTCCTTGAATCCCATCCATTCAATCTCCACAATTTCAAAACCCCGCCCAAACTCCCTCAAATTCAAATTCAAATTCCAAAAAAAAAAATCCCACACTCCCTTTCTCGACCGTTGGAATCTCCCTATAAATCCCAATCTCTCTCTCTCTCTCTCTAAAACCCCAAAAACTCATTTCTCTCTCCAACAACAACCATGGTAGTCGAGAAAAAACGCCCCTTACAACCCTCGGCCGCCGCAAATGTGGACCCCACACCACCCGTCGAAGCGGCGGCCGCCACCAAAAATGGAAAAACCATTGAAGAAATGTACCAAAAGAAGTCACAACTCGAGCACATCCTTCTTCGGCCCGACACATACATCGGCTCCATAGAGAAGCACACGCAGTCGCTCTGGGTTTACGAGCCCGACCGCGGCATGGTTCACAGGCCGGTCACCTTCGTCCCGGGACTGTACAAGATTTTCGACGAGATCTTGGTCAATGCGGCGGATAACAAGCAGCGGGACCCGAAGATGGACTCGCTGAAGGTGGTGATCGACGTGGAGGAGAACCGGATCAGCGTGCAGAACAATGGAGATGGAGTGCCTGTGGAGATTCACCAGGAGGAGAAGGTGTACGTGCCGGAGTTGATTTTCGGGCACTTGTTGACGAGTAGCAATTACGACGATACTGTGAAGAAGACCACTGGTGGGAGGAATGGCTATGGTGCGAAGCTCACGAACATCTTCTCGACCGAGTTTGTTATCGAGACCGCTGATGGGAAGCGACTGAAGAAGTACAAGCAGGTTTGGTTTGATTTGATTGTGTTTCTTGAGAGGTTTTAGGGTTTTTGGATTCCTTGGAAATGAGTTTTTGGTTTGATTTGAACAAGAAAGTGATGTGTTTTGACTTTTTTTTTTTTTAGGGTTTCTGTAGGTTTAGATTTGGTGCAATATCTCTGTAGCTAGTTTGTGAGGAGGATTCATGGTGTTTGATTTGTTGGATTGAGTTTTCGGGCGCGTGATGGATTTAGTTAGGGTTTTGGTTTGTTTAGTGGGTTTTCTTTGATTCATTCTTGGAACTGATACAATTTTAGGTTATGTGATGTGGGCCAATTTTTGATTAACCTACTTTGTTTTTTCAATCAGTCTTTTGGTTCAACTGGGAATTTAGGATTTAATATGTTTATGAATGAATGGTCTTTGGATATCTGTGAATTTCAGTTATTGTTTATTACAGTGAGAATTCTGATCCTGTTTTTTCATTCTAGTCTTGGCTTATTTATCAAATAAAAAGAAAAAAAAAACTGTACAAAAGTATTTCTGTTGTGTAGTTATAGAAGGGTTCTTGTCTAGATGCATATGCACAAGGTTCTGGGTTTCATGGGTTATTTTAGTGATTATGTTATAATTAAAATGTTAATAGTTCATAGATTTGTGGGTGTTTTATTGCCTAATGTGGTTCAGAGTTCTGTTCACTTTGTGGAGACATAATATTGGTCACTGAAATTTATTGTTTAATGTAGTTCTAGATTAAGTCTTATTCCTTTGAAAAACATAGCATTTGCATTTCATCAATGTGCTAATTCAGTGAAATGGTTTTGGTGCTCTGAAGGTATTTTCCAACAACATGGGAACGAAATCTGAGCCAGTCATTTCAAAGTGCAAAGAGAGTGAGAACTGGACTAAGGTTTCATTTAAGCCCGACTTGGCAAAATTTAACATGACTCATCTTGAGGACGATGTGGTTGCGCTGATGAAAAAGCGGGTATTTGACTTGGCTGGGTGCCTTGGGAAGTCTGTGAAGGTTGAACTGAATGGAACTCGGATCCCCGTAAAATCATTTACTGATTATGTTAATCTCTACTTAGATTCTGCTGCTAAATCTAAACCTGAGAAACCTTCAAGGTTCTTTCTATGAAACTCTGAATGTTTCTATTTTTTTTGTATTTTTCCCCTTCATAGTAATAATTGCTTACTAGAATCATTTGTTTCCTCAGCTATCATGTGAAAGTTAATGATAGGTGGGAGATATGCGTGAGTCTTAGTGACGGGCAGTTTCAACAGGTACCTAGGTCTTTTGAAGCATTGGGAATAATGAGTCAATTGGAATTGCAATTGTGTGAGACTTAAATGGTTTTTTTGTTTTTTAACCAGGTCAGCTTTGTGAATTCGATTGCCACAACCAAGGGTGGAACTCATGTTGATTATATCACTAATCAAATTACAAACCATATAATGAATTTTGTAAATAAGAAAAACAAGAATGCCAATATCAAAGCCCATAACGTGAAGAACTACTTGTGGGTTTTTGTCAATGCTCTTATTGACAACCCTGCTTTTGATTCCCAAACTAAAGAAACTCTGACACTTCGTCAAAGCAGTTTTGGGTCCAAGTGTGAGCTTTCACAAGATTTTCTGAAGAATGGTTCGTTTCACTTTATTTTTTTTCATCATTGTAGACACTAGCATGTTACCATTGAAATACTGGAAAGTGATTCTTGTGAACCACTTGTTTTTGCAGTCTCAAAGTCTGGAATTGTAGACAGTCTCCTATCATGGGCAAATTTCAAGCAGAGTAAAGATCTTAAGAAAAGTGATGGAACAAAGACAGAGAAGATTCATGGTATTGAAAAACTAGATGATGCTAACAAAGCCGGAGGGAAGGAATCTGATAAATGTACCTTGATTTTAACTGAAGGAGATTCGGCTAAGGCTCTTGCAGTAAGTTGTTGTGTCATTGTGCAGAGTATTTTAGCATTAAAGTTAGCTCTATTGGGTATCACTTGTATGATTTTTGATGTTATTCATTTTAATACAGTTGGCCGGGCTTGCTGCTGTGGGTCGAGATTACTATGGTGTGTTCCCATTGAGAGGTAAATTGCTCAATGTGAGGGAAGCCACTGCTAAACAGCTCACTGAGAATAAAGAAATTGGGTACATAAAGCAGATTCTTGGACTTCAGCAGCATAAAGAATACGCCAATGTAAAATCTTTGAGATATGGTCATTTGATGATAATGACTGATCAGGTGCGCCTTAAGTTTCTCTTATTGTTTTGTTCTTGTTTTATGCTTACAATTCTCTCTACAAGGCACACTGACAGCCTTCAACAATTATAAAATTTTAACTATAATTCTTGTACAGGATCATGATGGTTCCCACATCAAAGGGCTGTTGATCAATTTTATTCATTCGTATTGGCCATCACTGTTAAAAGTTCCATCTTTCTTAATTGAGTTTATCACTCCTATTGTGAAGGTTGGTATTTTCAATTAACTAGTTCAAATATTAGCACAACTTTAATATAAGTGGAATGTTTCTTGAGTGAAAATGATCATTTATCATCTTTGCAGGCAACTCACAAAAATGGGACACAATTATCATTTTATACCATGCCTGAGTACGAGTCATGGAAGCACAATTTGACGGGCAATGCAAGTGGGTGGTCTATCAAGTACTATAAGGTTTGCATTGTTAAACTTGTTACACGTGAACCATTTACAGAACCTTTTATTTTATTATCTGTTTTCTGTCTTTTGCATATTGATTTGTTTGTGACTTTTTAGGGGTTGGGAACAAGCACATCAAAGGAAGGAAGAGAGTACTTTGCAGATCTTGAGAAACACAGGAAAGATTTTATTTGGGAAGATGAACAGGATGGGGAGGCCATTGAGCTGGCATTTAGTAAGAAGAAGATAGAAGAGAGGAAGAGTTGGCTTAGGCAGTTTGAGGTCAAAGTTTTGCCATGCTTTCTTCTTGTGTTTTTAGAGAAAGTGAATGAATATATATCTAATATAACACCTTCTGAATGTGCAGCCTGGTACTCACCTTGATCAGACGGGCAAGCTCATAAAATACAGTGACTTTGTCAACAAGGAGCTTATATTGTTTTCAATGGCAGATCTTCAGAGGTCTATTCCCTCCATGGTTGATGGCCTGAAGCCTGGCCAAAGGAAAATTCTTTTCTGCTCTTTCAAGAGGAACTTTGTCAAGGAAGCAAAAGTTGCCCAGTTTTCTGGTTATGTGTCTGAGCATTCAGCTTATCATCATGGTGAGCAGAGTCTTGCGAGTACCATCATCGGAATGGCACAAGACTATGTGGGCTCCAACAACATTAACCTGCTTCAACCAAATGGCCAATTTGGCACTCGTAATTATGTGAGATGAACATGCCTCGTGTCACTCTTTAAAGCTGAATCTAGTTCAGTATGGGTTTTTAGTTCTAATCTTATTATCACATTTTGAATTCACAAATGATCTGTTCGATTTCAGGGAGGAAAAGATCATGCTAGTGCTAGGTATGTCTATACACGGCTTTCTCCAATCACGCGGTTTCTGTTCCATAAGGATGATGATGACCTTCTTGACTACTTGAATGAAGATGGGCAATCAATTGAACCAATTTGGTATCCTTTTCCCCATTCTTCTATCTATTTGGTAGAAGGGATTTTAGCATTTTGTATGAAGAACTCCTATATATAAATAAGGCTTATACTTCAATTTTTTGGTTATTTTAGGTACATGCCAATTATACCAACGGTTCTTGTCAATGGTAGTGAAGGAATTGGGACTGGTTGGAGCTCTTATGTTCCTAATTACAACCCAAGAGACATAATAGCAAATGTTAGGCGCTTGTTGAATGGTGATGCTATGGAGCCTATGGATCCATGGTATAAATGGTTTAAAGGAACTATTGAGAAAACTGCTGCAAAGGAAGGAGGGAATAGCTACACTATTTGTGGAACTATAGAGGAAGTCAATGAGACGACACTAAGGATAACAGAGCTACCAATCCGTAGATGGACACAAGATTACAAGGAATTCCTGGAATCTGTTTCTTCTAGTAATAAAGAATGCAAAGATCCCTTCATTGAGGTAAAGTTGCTCAAGTCCTTGAGAATTATGTTATCCACCACAATGTGAATTAGATTGTACCTAGTTTCTCATGAAAAATAATGCTGGCTGCAGGATTTTGATATGAATTGTGATGACGTAACAGTAGAATTTGACGTCTTCTTGACCCCTGAGAACTTGATTAGGGTCACTCAAGAGGGTTTGCTGAAGAAATTTAAACTAACCACTACAATCAGCACAACTAATATGCACTTATTTGACCCAAGAGGCGTGATTAAGAAGTATGACAACCCGGAGCAAAGTATGTGAGAGAAATTGGAGTTCTTTACATTGATTTTCCAATATAATTTCCACGATAACACACTTACTGTTTGTGATTTTCCCCCCTGCAGTTCTTGAAGATTTTTTTCACTTAAGACTTGAATTTTATGAGAAAAGAAAGGTGAGCTCACTTATGCACATAGCAAAAGAGTAGAACTGATACTCAATAATTTCAGCCATTTCTTAGGGAAACAATTATTAATTGCAATTTTTGTATTTTGTGCAGAAATTTCTACTGAACAAACGTGAAATGGAGTTGTTGAAGTTGGAAAACAAGGTTAGGTTTATCCTTGCAGTTGTGAAGGGAGAGATCATTGTAAGTAATAGGAAGAGAGCTGATCTGTTTGTTGAGCTGCAAACAAAAGGTTTCACTCCTTTTCCAAAGAAAACTAAAGCTGTTGAGCCAGAAGTTGCTGGTGCAACTGATGATGCAGAAGAAACAGAAGTCAAATCTCCTGCTGACAGCAGTAGTAATGGGGTACAGATCAGTGATTATGAGTATCTACTGGCCATGGCAATTGGAAGCTTGACCATTGAGAAGGTTCAGGAGCTATGCTCTGAAAGGGATAAGCTCAATAAGGAGGTTGATGATTTGAGAAAGGAAACTCCAAAGTCCTTTTGGAGGAAAGATCTTGATGCTTTGGAGGGGCAACTTGATGTATGACTGAAAAATTGACAATTCCTTGTGATGATTTGTTTATTTTTGTGTCTTTCTGTTTCTTGACTGTTTTTAGTTTTATGTCATTTAGGAGCTTGAGAAAAGTGATGCTCAGTCAGAGGAGTTAAGAAAGAAAATGAGAGGCAAAGCAAGGGGTGAAGCTGCTATGAAGTCTACTAGACAAGCACCCAAGAACCCACGGAAGAACAATAATAAGAAGGCAAATAATGCAGAATCTGTTACAGAAGCTGTCTCGTCATCTATGGCTGCAATGGAAATTGGTAAGTGTCAAACAATTTTATGTTTATTATATGTATTAGTTTTTATTTGACTTTTGGTTTACATCTGCTTGATTTACCAGAGAAAGCTCCTGAGGTAGCAAAACCCAAAGGCAGAGCAGGCTCTAGGAAAGCTCCTGCTAAGGTCTGTTTCTGTTCCTATGTTCTATTTTTCCTTGTAAAGGATTTCTCTAGAACTCATGTTGATATTACCTTTTCTTTTCAGCCGAAAAAGCAAACTTTAGTCTTGAATGATGATGATGACAACGAAGACGATGATGTACTTGAGCTTAAAGAACGACTTGCTGCCTATAACCTCGACTCATCTCCTGATCAATCAGCCGGTAAATGCTATATTATTATATTTCATTAGACTATTTATTATGATCTTTACACAACTCAGCTGAAATGTAAGAAAAATTACAGTGGATGATATGGGGATATTGTTTGCAAACCGGATAATATATGATCTTGTGTGAGAAATTGTGTTTCTATTATTCTTCTTCATAAAATCAATTATAAGAGAACAAATTACTGTAATGTACATAGATAAAAATTTTCCATGTTACAAGCACCAACTAAAATTTCCACTTGAGATTCAGCAGAACTAATAATTAGTTTCTTGTGAATTTTTCCATGATCTTTTACTGTGATCATTAGGAATGTGTTGGAGTGTTTTTTCTGTAAGCATTTGTGAGGTAAATTTCTCTTTGTTTTTATGCCCGACAGCCATGGAGACTGAAGTGCCCAAAGTAACAGCCAAGAAGAAAGAACCTAGCAAAAGGGCTGCTGCTGCACAGAAGAAGAAGCCCTTGGCAACTGTTTCAGAGATATCTGATGATGATGATATTAATGAAATTGATGATGATGATGAAGATAGTGAGATAGAAGTTGTAGCTGCTCCAGAAGCCGGGAAAAAGGGCGGGAGAAAACCGGCTGCAAATGCTAAGGCAGGTAAGGCCCCTGCAGCGGCAAAGAAGAGAGGTGCAGCCAATAAGCAGCAGCCTCAGACATTGGGCCAGAAGCTGTTAACGGACATGTTAAAGCCTGCTGAAAATTCTGGGATTTCTCCAGAGAAGAAAGTGAGAAAGATGAGGGCATCTCCATTCAACAAGAAAAGTGGTTCTGTGTTGGGAGGGGTTCGTAAGGTAAATGAAATGACGGAAAATGAAGAAAATTTGGGTTCTGCTTCTACTTCTGCCAGTACTGAAGAAACTATTGAAGTTGCACCAGCAAGAGCAAGACCTCAAAGGGTGAACCGTGCGCAGACAAGGTATGTGTTGAGTGACTCTGAAAGTGAACATGCCACTGAGGATTCTGAATTTGATGAAGTGACTGATGAAAGTGAAGATGAATAGAGTAGTAGTTCTGTTGAGAAAGTGACTGTTGGAATTCTTGAAATGGGAACTTAATCTCATTCCCCTTATAACGTACTCCATTACTCTTAGTTGTGACTTGGATAATTTGCTAAACTGCATTTCCTGGCAATGATCTTAGTCTATTGTGATTTGTTATGGGGCAAGGATGTTCTTTCTCCTTCACTGCAATTCTACTTCAACTTAGAGCATCCCAACAGTGGAGATAAAAATTTAGTTTTTAAGTTCCACAAAAAATTATTTTATCTATTTTACCTTACTTTATTTATTTTACTTGAACATGATACAGTAATGAATCTGTTTTAATTTTTATTCTAATAAAATAATATAAATATTACAATAAAATAATATAACCAATGCAATAAAATAATATATAATACCCGATAAAAATTAATTTCCCTATAACCCACAGTACAATGGTAATCATCCACAACTCATAGCAACCATCAGAACCACCATGATCACCACTAGTTCACATCATTCATAGCACCATCAAAACCCAGAACCACCATGATCCACCATCGACAACCAATCAAAAAAAAAAAAACCCACTATAATCTACCCAATCAAAAACCCACTAGATCATCCACAATTGACAAAAGCCAAAGTGATCAACCCAACCCAAAACCCAGATCAAACTCAAACGGATTGGCGGCGTGGGTCTAAGGCGGATGGCGGCGATCACCCATAGCACCATCAAAACCCAGAACCACCATGATCCACCACCGACAACTAAAAAAAAAAAAAAAACCCGCTATAATCTACCCAACCAAAAGCCCACTAGATCATCCACGTTGAAGATGACAAAAGCCACAGTGATCAACCCAAACAAAAACCCAGATCAAACTCAGACGGATCGGCGGCGTGGGTCTGAGTTGACCGGCGGCTTGGGATGGCGGTGAAACAGAGGTGAGAGTTTGAGAGAGTGGGTCGGTGACGTTGAGAGAGTTTGAGACATTGGGACGGCGTGGGTTTGAGGCTGAGAGGGTTGATCGGCGGTGTGTCTCAGCTGGTGGGTCGGTGACGTTGAAGATGACAAGGGCCGACGACGGTGAGCTTGAGAGAGTGAGCTTGAGAGAGTTGAGAGCTTTAGATGGAGAAGATGAGAGTGACTGTGAGAGAGAGAGGCGTGAATAAAAGAATAAAAAGAAAAAAACAGTCTATATTATTTTAATCAGAAAGTTGAATAAAAAATTAATTTGTTTTATAGCTCTCAACTACCGTGCTCATGTATGTATGCATTTGCACGGTAGCAATTAAGCTAAAAATTTTAGCTATACCTCTACTCAGGGGGATTTTTTGTGTTTTGGTGGAGCTAAAATAACTATATAACTATTTAGCTCCACTGCTGCAAGTGCTTTTACTAATATATTACAAATTAAAATGTCTGCAATTTAAATAAGTGGAATATTTTCAAAAGAAATAGATGTGCCAAATAATTGAACATGAAGAGATATATAGCATTTCCCGGTGTGAGTTGGTTTCCCAAGTGTCACTTATTAATTCTAATTTATTGTCTAAATGGGATGGAAAGAGGATTTAAGAAGTCTAAAGAGGATTTCCTTGCGCTCCATCAAAAAGAGTGTGTCGAACTTTTGGGTTTTGAGTGTGTCAAATTATTGAGAATAATATTTTAAAATTCTTGATTTATAAAGCATGAGCGTGAAATTTACTATTAACGTAAGAGGATGTAGTATATTATTATTTTACTTTGGATAAAGTTTAATTATAAAAGTAGTTGTAGTTTTAGCTTAAGGCTACAATCTTATTTAATATATTTTTATGGGAAATCAATTTTGACAAATACACTATTGGATTACATCTTCTTCTTATATCCTCTATGTTTGCAAAATATCTAAAAAAATAAAAATAAATATCTATGTCATCAATAAATTGTTTAAAATTTAAATTACAAGTTTTTGTAGTTTAAAATTATGTATAAAATGTAAACTTATAGATCATATAGTAAATAATATTCAATTGACACAAAATTTGCCGTGTATATTAAGAGTATAAAGACAATACAATTTAACAGTTAAATTTTCAAATTATTTGTAAAAGTATTTATTTTATTGAGTAAGATTGTAACCTTAAGCTATATCCAATTTTGTAGTTAAATTTTGTTTGAGTTTGCTTTTTATTTATATCAAATATCATGTACTTAAGTAGTTGGACTTTAAAAATATCTAATAATTACTTGATATAAAAGTGAGAAAAGATTTTTCTAGACTTCTTATACCATTTACTCAAATACCTTGTCTTCTAACATGGTTTGTTAATGTAAAAGGTTTAGAGCTAATAATATTGTAGTTCACCAATGTTGCATGTATGAAATGAGCACTAGATTTGAACGTGACCTTGGGAAATATCACTCCCCTCTCAAATGGCATCCTATGCATGTGGCACTGTGTGTGGGGGTTCAAACCATCATCACTTTGAATCTAAATTGGGGATCTATGCTTTGTAGCAGTTTCCTACATGTTTATGGCCTTCTTGTTGCTATAGTTGTTGGAATGGATGGATTTAAAAAACACTAAAAATTTACAAGAGGAAAAAACCAGAAATAGTGGGAAAGAGCCTTAGTTAGCTAGCTCACAGTATAATTCTCTCACTACTATGCCCATGAAAAGTGGAATTTCGAAAATGAGGATGAGGAGGAGGTGATAACTTTATGTATTAGAGAGATAGAACGTGTGGAATTTTGAAAAATCAAGAATAAAGTAAGGAGGTGGTAGTTAATGTTATCTCATTAATTTTGAGTAGTGTTTTTTTCACTATTAAATCTTATACAATATTTCCAATGAAGCTACATCAATTAACGGTGTAACTTGAACCTATCTTATGTAATATATATATATACACACACACATGGAACCAGCACTATGAGTCTATGACATGTCGGTTTTTTTTTATTTTTTATTATTATTAATTTTTATAGCTGATGTGATATCATTGTTTTCAAGTTTTAGTTAGTGAATTAATGACATAGTATAATTTGAACTATTTATTTTAAAATGAAATGTTGATTTTAAAAGAACTCTATTTATTTTAGCTATGTGGTTTCTCAACAAAAAAAAAAAAAAAAACTCTGTGCATGGAATACTGTGCATGTGACACTGTGTGGGTTCAAACCATCATCCCTTTGAATCTAAACGTGGGGATCCATGTTTATGGCCTTGTTGCTATAGTCGTTGGAATGGATGGATTTAAAAAACACTAAAAATTTACAAAAAAAAAAAAAAAAAAAAAAACAGAAATAATGGGAAAGAGCCTTTAGTTAGCTGGCTCACTGTGTTATTCTCTCAATGCCATACCCATGACAAGTGGAATTTCGGAAATGTGGATGAGGAGGAGGTGATGATGACTTTACTTATTAGAGAGATAGAATGTGTGGAATTTTGAATAATCAAGAATAAAGTGAGGTGATTCTCAAAAAAGAAAAAAAAGAAAAAAGAAAAAAGTGAGGGGGTGGTAGTTAATGTTATCTCATTAATTTTTGAGAATATCAATGAATTAACAAGTAATTAATTTGTCACTATTAAATCTGATAAAATATCTCCAATGGAGCTACATAGTAACGGTGTAAAAAAATTTATGATTAATTTTTTGTAAATATTATTTATAAAAAACAGATTTGGAAATTGGGAGATAACATTCTTGCTCAAATTGAGTTGCTTTGGTAACAAATAAAACAAAGTCTAGTAAAAAATAAAAACAAATTTATTAACATAAAATCAAGAATACAAAAATAAATGTATAAGATTAAATTAATAAAAATGACTAAATAGTCTTTTAATTCACTCAAGCAATAGATTCATATTTTTAATTATAATAAGGGTATATTACACCAACTTTCATTGAGGTTTTACAAATTCATACTCCAAAATGTTTCATGAAATAGCACTCTTCCTCCAAGGTTCATATAAATGTTATAGTTAATTGCGTTTTCAAGATTCTTACCCAAATTTTGGACAAAATGATACTTGTCTTAATTTGTTGAGGTTTGTGGATGAATAACACTCCCTTGAGATATGTATAAATTAATAGAAATCTTTTTTTAAAATGCAATATTTTAGTAGTGAAAATAACTGTTGATTTTTTAAAAATTGGACGTACTATGGAACCTAAAGGGAGATTGTTATAATTTACCCTTAAAACTATCTTTGTTTACTCTATTTCTAAATGACATGCAATATACTTGAATTTTTTTTTGGAGAAGAAATAATAAGCTTGAAGTTGATTCCTTCAAATATTATAGCACATAATAATTATAATATTACAAGGGCCATAAGATACTTCCTTACAAAATGTTTCAAAATTATGTGGGGGACAGCTAGCTAGTCCTTAGAATTACTACACGAACCATAATGGTGAAGAGTGAAATGCAATTTGTCATGTTAAAGCGATTTAAATAACAATATAAACATATGAAATAAAAAAAGCTTACATAGAATAAAAATCTTAGGCTCTATTAGATACTTGATAATTACAAAGTTCTAAGCCTTGTAATTAGATTCTTGAGAATTTATAGGTTGCTTTTGCTCTGCATGAGTTTGGAGTATGTTTTTATTTAAAGGAACACAAAGGTTTGATTAACGGGAAGGAATCAACTTTTTCTTTAATTTAATTATTTTTAGTGAAATTGTAACATAAGGTGACTTAACAAATGAGCAATCGATTGAGACTTGAGAGAGAGAAAAGAATCAGACATAACAAGCTGGCACTTTGGGAATGTGAAGGAGACCATTTCTTGCTTGCAGAGAAAAGAATCAAACATACATAAAATGATTGCAGGCCGACACTAGTGAACATGAAGGGGAATATTTTGTTTGTCATCGTTCATAAGCAAAGAATACGTACGTTGTTATTATCAATGAAATGCAAGCACGCAAAAGCAATTAGTATATATGTTGGTTGCTCTGTCGAGTTCATCCTCCTCACAGAAATTGTTCTAATTCTACCCTTTTCACAAAGATAGCATTCATTTATTTCCCAGAAAGAAATGGCGGAAGGAGTTCTTTTCGAAGTTGCTAAGGGAATCATTGAGAAAACCGGCAACCTGGCAATCCAGGAGATTGGACTACTGCGGAGTCTCAAAGATGAGATTGAAAAGCTCAATGACACAGTTTTGACAATCAGTGCTGTGCTTCTGGATGCTGAGGAGCAGCAGCAGCACAACAATCAAGTCAAAGTGTGGTTGAAAAGGCTGAAGGATGCCATTTATGATGCAGACAACTTGCTGGATGACATCTCCACTGAAGCTTTACGACGGGAGGTAATGACACAAAATAAGAAGGCAAAAGAGGTACGTATTTTCTTTTCCAAATCGAACCAACTTGCATATGGTTTTAAAATGGGTCATAAGGTTAAGGCAATGAGGGAAAGGCTAGATACCATAGCAAAGGATAGGGCCAGGTTCCACTTAGATGAACGTCGTGTAGAGACACAAGTGGTGGGTTATGGGATGAGAGAAACTTATTCTTTTGCACGTGATGAAGAAGTCATTGGGAGAGAGAACGATAGGAAAGAGATTATAAGAATTCTTTTGGATCCCAATGTTGAAGGGAATGTTTCAATCCTTCCGATAGTTGGTCTCGGAGGATTAGGAAAGACCACATTAGCTCAACTCGTTTTCAATGATAAAGAAATCAAGAAACATTTTGAGCAAAAATTATGGGTGTTCTTCTCTGATAACTTTGATGTAAAAATAATTGTTGAAAAAATCCTACAGTCTGCAAAAAATAAAAAACTAGAAAACCTTGAAATGGACCCATTAATTAATAATCTTAAGAAAGAAATTGATGGAAAGAGATATACACTTGTGTTGGACAATGTATGGAATGAGGATCGTGAAAAATCGTTTGGACTAAAAACTCTTTTAATGGGCGGGGCAAGAGGTAGCAGGGTATTAGTGACTACACGCATTAATAAAGTAGCAGAGATTACAAAAACTATT